>NW_026935698.1:0-65090 GCF_032062105.1 Saccostrea cuccullata | reverse complement strand
AAAACAAAGTAACATTATTAAACATGACTAAAACAATTATCATTTTTCATGTTCAACATTTGCGCAGATCCAAATAAGGAGGAGAAAAATCAACTTTTAATACACAAGCACAGGCCTTGAATTACCATCCGATTTCAGAATTATTTACATTGGAGAATCTAATGAGAGAATCTAGAAACAGTATGAAGGGGTTCTTGTTTGATTTCTGACTAGATGAAATATTCAAAGTACCATTGCTCAAATTTCTTATAAATTTATATATAATATCACATTTTCTTTCCTTACCGCAAATCTACAGTTTTAAATGGAAATGAAAAATTGGGTTCGAAATTTTACAGAGACTACTTTTAGTGGAAAGGTTGCCTTTGACAATACTAGTATATATTTTTTTCTGATTCTTAACATTACCATAGAACAAACAATGAAGTTAAAATTTTGACACAATCAAAGTCATAAAGGATTTTCAAATGTAGTAAAATTAATAATAAAGGACTAAAATTTTGACATATGTCGAGTATATATCATTTTCTGAAAATATCATGTTTCAGAAAACTACAGGTTTCAGAACTTTATAAACGCTAGTATGGTCGTGGGGGAAAACTACAGGTAAAAAGAATGTTGATTTTCCCAACACGACATTACTGCTTCACTCTTCTTACCTATTGTACGTGTGCACAGAAAAGTTGAAGCTACCATATGCAATGTCTAGACTATTAAAGAATGAAATTCGATAGACAACAACAAAACGACAGATACAAAGTTTGTATTTCCGGCACCCTGCATTGTGCAGTTTTGTTTGATTTACAGTCCAATTTAGTTGTCATATCTTCTTCGATATAGTCAGTGTTTGCATTATCTTTCGCTATTTGATACAGTTATCCTTTTTAAAACAACAACACGATTTCGACTCCTTTTGTATCTTTTATGGTCAAAGGTAAATATTTTCTGTTTATTTTTTAAAGTCATTTTGTTACATAAAGTATGACTAATTTGTACCATCATATTAGGAAAAGTAAGAAACAGGAAGTATACAAAAATAACTTAAATATCTTAAAAATTTAGGTCAGCCAACAATAACTTTTTTGGTATATTATTTACGCCAATTTAGTAATAAAATCTGATATATCCACTAATACGATATCTTTTTTATGCAAAGAAGAAATTATTTTATTTTATTAAATAAAAGTAGGAATCGCAGTGAAATGTTTTTCTTTTTTAATGGCCAGTAAAGAGATAATAGCATTGACTTCACCTTTGCTTCGAAAATAAAACCGTGAAATTTAATATAAGTGATAACATCACTTAGTGATACTGTCTTATCAAATTTATGAAAATTTCTTAATTTTTTCTATACAAAAAAAATATTACAAATATCTTCCTTGTGTAGAATGAAAAAAAAAAACAAACATATCAACACACTTTTACTTAAATATTGCGCAAAATTAAAAGATCTTAAATGAAAAGGATAAATGAAGAAAATACTTATTTTTTCACTATAACATGTATATGTTTTACAGCAATCTGAAAAAAATGTAACATGTTAGGATTATTTTTACGGAAGACGGATAGACTCATTTCTGAGAAAATAAAAAAAAAACATTAATTCGTTTTAACGAATTAATTATCTCGTTATAACGAGTCAGTTATTTCATTATAATGAGTTAATTATTTCGATATAACGATTTAGTTGTCTCGTTATAACAAGTTCATTATCTCATTTTATCCTGCAACTACCCCTTGCATTGACCTAAAAAAGGTAACCTAATGAACCAAAGCTTTATCCGGTCACTGCCCTAATAAAGCCTCGTGTATGTATTCCGACGTTCCAAAAGCATTGTGACGTCACTTATACTGCAATGTTTACGCCATGGCGTCATAGTTTTATCTGCAGAGATGTGCCTTAATCTGTCGGAATTAACTTGTTTGGGATGCTCAAATGTAAAATTTTGTTGCAGGATAAACGAAATACATGATATCTGTCTTGAAATATAAGCGATATTTGGGCTCGGGTCGAAAACGTAAGGGGGCTCGGCAAGCCTCGACCTCTAACACGTTTTCTTACCCTTGCCCAAATATCGCTTATAATATGCCGATATTTGTCGATTTTGCCCCTTTGTAGTAATATAAGTGGCGCCACAACCGTTTAGGTTCAACAACACTTCCGGTAGCAAGTAACACAAGACGAAAGACCACCTTCAAACAATCGCTTAATGGTAGCTTAATGGTGACTTAATGGTGCTTAAAGCAGTTAACTCCATTAAGCCACCATTAAGCTGCAACTTATAACAGGTGCTTAATGTCAAAACTTCATTAAGCTACCATTAAGCACCCTTTTAGCCGAGCTTAATGGTGACTTAATGGTCAAACCTCATTAAACTCTTACGTTTTACGCATTTTATATCGAATCTTTTAAGTTAATTCAATGCCATTTACGCAAAATCTTTTTTTTTCCTGATTTACGATTGTGTCTCGATCGTCATTTTTATAAGATTTCTGTCAACATGTAAAATCCCGGGCGCTGAGAATAAAGTTAGCTAAAAGGGGCTTGCTCCCGGTTTCTAATAATTTTTTTTTATCATTTACAATATCAATAAAAACGATGTTTTATCTGATTACCGCAATTGATTTTATAAAAAATATCAAATAAATAATCATTACGTACGTTGTTTTTATTATTTGTGTAAACTATATGATTTTTGTTTTAAAAAATAAATAATTATATTATTACACGCCCGGGTCCAAATCCCACTGATATATCGTTCCTTTCCTTATTCTTACCAAATCAAGATATGTGTGAACTCGATATATATAATTTGTGATGACAAATAAGTATAATGATAATTTTTCACCCATAAAAGCAGTAATATCGACTGCGTAATGGTGGCTTAATGGTAGCTTAATGAAAGCTTAATGGAGTTTGGACATTAAGCACCTGTAAGTCTAGCTTAATGATAGCTTAATGGTGACTTAATGGTGGTCTAAAAGTTACCATTAAGGACCTGTAAGCCACCATTAAGCTACCATTAAGCTACATTTAAGCATCCATTAAGGACTTTGAGATTGCTTATTAGTAACTTAATTGTGGTGTAAATGTTACTTAAAGATGCTTAATGGTGACTTAATGGTGACTGAAAGACAACCATTAAACCGCCATTAAGGACCTATAAGCTACCATTAAACCAAGCTTAAAGGGTGTGTTTCATCTTGTGTAAACACTTTAATTCTGCGCAACTGTCAATGGTATAGTGATGTTTTCTAGGATTCCCAAGTGTTTGTTGATCGATTGATTGTATACTGTTTTACCTCCCTCTCGAGAATTTTTCACTCATATGGAGACGTCACCTTATGCCAAGTGTTTGAGCTGTTGTTAATTAAGCATTACTGTTTAAAAAGCTTGAGAAACGTTAGGTTTCGGCCATACAAAGAACCGATCATGAGTTTTGCTACAAAAACCTCAATGACTTCAGACACCTGTTGTGGTGTGTCACATGCTAAAGCGAAATAGGGAAGACGTCCATCTCTGCAACATCAGAAGGTATGTACCTCATTTAGTGTCTTTTCGTATTTAAAAAGTTGTCTTAAACTTTAAAATTTATATTTTCTCAGTAAATCCTGTGAATTAGGTGTTGTTTTCATATATTTACATACTGTACATAAAAATAAATTATTAAACTTAGTATGCACATATATAAATAAAAAATAATTTAATTGTGAAAAGCTACAATAAGAGTATAAATGCATTTGATTAGTAAAATAATAGAAAAATATACCAAACCAGGTGAATTTATTAAGAAAAGCTAAATGGTAAAAATCGGCCTTTGTGATATTACTAATTTTTTTGTCATTTTGATCTTCCTCTCAAAATTCACCTGGCTTGGTATATTTTTTTTAAGTTTATATAACACTTTTAGCGCCAAGATAACAAATTCTGAAATTCATTTTCACCTGTAAACCTTTCCTGAATGTGATTTGTCTATATTTGTTTTTCTATTGAAATATTACTAATATTTTCCAAGTCTATTTCATTTTCCAGTTCTTAAGAAAAAAAATTCTAAGAACCATCCATTTATCCAAACTTATGACATGATATAAAATCTTTTGTCAAAGAAAAAATTGTTTGTATCATCTGTCCTTTATATGTAAAGTTTCTCTTCATTTACTATCGAAAGAACGATAGGTCACTCTTTTTAGAATATCGAATTTTTCTTCTTGCATAAGAACATACTATGCACAGTTTATGTTTATATATAAAATTGTAAATTAATACATTTTTGAATATAGTTGATGCATGTGTCTAACTTCAATTTTTATTTTATGCAGCCAACATTTACTTGAGGAATTGATCAAGTTTAAAATGGTATCGTTTTGGTTTGATTTTTATACGACTTTAACACATGTTTAAGTTTTCAAAATATTAGCATCTATTTTAAATATAAAATAGATGCATTTATTTTATGAGAAAAGAAATCGGGTTTGATGTATGATATGCAGACTTCAAAATTAAGATCGGGTTTCGGCTTCCTTTATGCCGGTGACAGGAAAGAGGTCACAGATTAATCAAGAGTTTAGATGGATAAAAATATGCCTGATTGGCTTTTAAGAAATATTAATTGTTGAAGATATTGCAATTTTAAATACATACGTTACAATTTTTATATCAAAGAAAAATTGTTTGATGTTATAACGAACGATGTTTTTGGATTGTCGTCTGCTGTGCAAACACATGGTTTTGTGTGTGCAGAAATAGCTAGCTCATGGATTGTATAAAAATTGCTAAGTCTGAAGTTCATAGATTTGTATGACGGTGAAACCATTGTTGAGCACTATTCAATATTTCTTACTAGGTTCCTTTAATAACTTGTGTAGATCTGCTTTTGACGATACAATTTAAGTCCAATTGTTTGCGTTCACTGCCTTTGCTAGGTAAGTGCAGTGTATGTAAATACATTTTCAACACATAAATAAAATAAAAATAGCATTGCTCCCAATGAGTCAGGATCGAGATTCGAACTTTGGAATTTTTTTCACAAAAAGGAAGTACTCGAGCCATTAAGTGAATAAATTATGACGTAACATACAACGCTATGTTTACAACAGTAGTTTTGTGTGATATTTAAATTGGAAAATTCTTTATTTTTTAAGTAAGTTATTGCTATTATGCCTCAGACACAATCATACTATACCAAAGGATGTTAAGAATTTTCACATCAGGACATGATTAATAAAAGTCTTTGAACAGTCTAAAGTTTTTCACTTTTTCGTTAAAAGTTCGTCTAAACAATATGCAGATTTAAATCCGAATCCATTTGTGCATGTTTATAAGCTCGCTGTGCACTCTATTAAGAATATTAAAGGAAAGTTATGATAAATCGTTATGATAAATTATGCACAGGTATAAATGCTTGATATATCTAGTTCATGTCAAGAGTTATTTGAAAGTCACTAATGCAGTATTAATAGGTAAGAAAAATCATTTATTTGTTAACTTGTCAAGTTTATATATTGCATGAGAAATGGCCGAAAAAGAGGTGGAGTGCAACATCATGGTTGGTACTGCTACTAAAGAGAGTAATCCTAGGCCCATAAATCCTTCTCAACCTTTGTCCAGTGAGTGAGGTGACAGCTAGTGAGAATGCTTCAACCAATTGTCAAACATTGATGTTCATGCAAACCCCATTGCTAGTGCAACCAAAACCTTTAATGGGGCAAGTATCAATCAGGAAATAATTTGACTTCAATATAGGGGCTCTTGACTCTTGTAGCAGGCAGACATGTGGGTATTGTATATTTGCATAAGAATGTAACAATGGGCACCCATATTATCATGTCCCTTACAACAAGTATCAAAATATGTAAAGATAATCTAGATTGAAGTACAGCCCAATTTATAAAGGAGGGATATATTTTTTAAGGGTACTATATTAAAGTATTGGTTAACTTCCCTTCCCATTAAATCTTGCATGTTACCAGTTTGTACAATTCCTAAACCCATGCAGGTACAGAGGATGATTGCCCATTCTCATATCTTGAATCAATTGCATATAATTATTAAATGAATTCATGTAGCTAGAGCTGTTTACAGTTAAATTTTTTGTCATTTAACGATCTTGTAGACATTATTTCTGTGCTAGGAAAATGGGTTCATATAGGTTAGTTTTAGATTAATCAATACTTAAACATACTGGTGATCTTGATCTATTAGGGTTAGTATTGTAACTGAAAAATTGTTCAGCCAATGAGTGATATCTGTGCTTCCTTAGCTAAAGATGAAACTGCAGGCCATACAAGAGTCACATATATCAAGAATTAAAATATACATTGCTAAATAATTTTCTTGCAATTTTCACAGCCAAAAGTTACTATAAGTTACAATCAGTAGTTGGACTGTTCAATTTCTGTAGTAGGGCAATTAGATCAAGCATGGCAATAGGAGAATTTGTGATACAATGAGTGGTGCATCCAATCCTTAGGCCTTCCCATTATCACTTTATTTGAATTTCAACAGGCATGAATAGTGACTGGGAGATGTGGTTACAGTTCTTACAAAAATTCAATGTTATACATCATGTATAACATTCTTAATACACATTGTTTACATTGCAGTGGTAAGTTTTATTGTCAAACATACAATCAAGAAGGACTATTGATTTAATAAGATAATGTGTTAAAATTATGATTTACAGTGCTATTTTTAAAGGTAAGCAGATACCAGGTGTTTTCAATAGCAGGTACAATTCTCATAAACTGCATGTATAGGCATTTCAGGGACCTGGCACCAAGGGCAAAAGCTTACCATGGAATTTGTGAGAATGATCAGGGGATTAAAGTAGAAAGATTCTGGAGGCATCTTTGTCCACAAAGACAAAAGTGTTGTACTTTCATTGCAAAAGTTTCATTACTTTAATTAGAAAGAAATGCGGCCACCATTTTTAAATCACATAGTAAGTTACATTCTTGTCATATTCATGTTCTTCATATTTATCAGATAGGTCATATAATGTATGTTGCTGCCATCAGTTTTCAGTGTAAGTCCAAAGTTCAGGTTTATTTCTTCACTCATCCTCTAATTATAGGGTACATGAGAATAATATAAATGTATGTATTACAGTTTATAAATTCAGGCCAAAGGGAACAGGTAGCAAACTTATGTTGACAATACAGTGCATTCAATTAAAAGGTTGAATTTGTTGGCCACATATTTATTTGTTACTATTTCAATCACATGATTATAAAAAAAAATTATGCAAGTGTTCCCACATTAGGTACATAGAATTACACATGAATCTAACCTAAGGCTTTCTAATGCTTCATCATTATTAATTTTGAATTGGGGTGTTAATTAGAAAAAAGGGGGATGCATTTAGAAGAAAATCTCAAGGGTACAAGTAGTAAAATCAGAGTCCACTCAACTTACTAATCTTTTCTAAATCCTGGATTAGTTTGCAGTGAAAGGACAAGATAGGGTAACAGCCGAATTTGGCCCCTTATTTGATATAAAAATCAGAACAATGGTAGAATTATGATAGTTTGTAGTTCAGAAGTTAAAATGATCCTCACTTTAATACAAGCACTAATTCTGATTCAAAGTTTACATAGAAGTCACAATAGGGTGCAGAAATAGGGTGATTTCTAGAATTTCCTCAATTCTGGTGGAATTTTATCATATTTGGGATACATTTCTCCTCGGAAAACATAGAGCACAAACTTGCCTATCTGAGATTTTTATACATAAACTGCATCTCGTATTAGTGTATAAAATATATAAATTTGGTAGATAGGCAAGCGTATGCTCTATGTTTTCTGAAAGAAAATGTACTGTAAAATTGATGAAAATTTGCATAAAAATGAGAAATGACGGAAATTGACCTATTTCTTGACCTCTCTGTGACCCCTGTTTATTCTAAATCTTAAAACCAATACTCATTTAGTGGCAAGGGTGACAACAGGTTTTTATGAATAAACTGTTGGATCATTCTTAAAGACAGCCAAATACTGCTCTTAACCTATCTTGTCCTTTCTTTGTTAATTGTTCTACTTCGAACTCGTTGTAGATTACTGACTTTCATGATATGAAATGATTTTGTTTGAAGAGTATATAAATGAAAACACATGTACTCTTAGTCTCTTACAGTATTCCCGGTGGAGGTAATGATCCAGATAGGATCTTGGGGGGGGGGGAAACTCAGTATAAGCTAAAACAAGAGGAAAAAGCCCTTTTTGTTTAGAATGAAGGTATGTTCAATACAATCAAGCAATGCCAATGGAGAAATCCTGTATTTGTTTTAATAGAAATATTGCTAAACATGACCATGGTTTGTGTGCTTGCCAGAAACTATACAGGATATATCCTCCTTTTGGTTCCGAGATGGTGTTTACCTCTCTGGAGGGGGGTACTTCAAGAAAAAAGTTAGAATCAGTCCATCTGTAAGGAAATAAGTAGGGAAGTTCAGTATTGTCGTGGGTCAGTTGACTTGGTGCTCCTTTGTGGGGTGACTGCAAACGTTTACTCGTTTGCAGCCATTTGGCGTATGCGCACACTTAAGTCAACTGATATGTTAACTAAGTACTATTAATGGGAACTGATTGTTGACTAATGGTTGACACTGATCGAGTGAAAATGTTGTGCTGATTAAAACTGCATTTCTGTGTGACTGGGTTTGATATATTGGAGAAAAATTGCATTTTTTATTAAATAATTATTGCAAATTGTGTATGTAAACAGGGACCTGTATACTTAGAATATAGGTCCCTGATGTAAATTAGTAAAGATTAACTAAGTAACCGTCCGCGGATTACCCGGGGCGGTCAATTTGTTTATATTTGCTGAATTTGTTTGATGATTGATTGATTGATTGATTTGTTGTTGATGTTGAAGTGGGTCTGCCAATGTTGTATTGATTTGTGCGGCGACCCACGCATATTCACCACATACAAATAAATAATTATTAACTTTTGGTGGTGTTGAATTTTCTCTTTATAAATAATAGCATCTATTTGAAATATGAAATAGATGTATTTATTTTATGAGAAAAGAAATCGGGTTCGATGTATGATATGCAGACTCCAAAATTAAGATCGGGTTTCGGCTTCCTTTTATGTCGGCTTGCTGAACAGGAAAGAGGTCACAGATTAATCAAGAGTTTAGATGGATAAAAATATGCCGGACTGGCTTTTAAGAAATGTTAATTGCCCACCCACCCATCCCATTCTGTTCGAAGTATTCATAAAATGTACTGGGAGTTTAATGATAAAAATGCTTTGTACTTCCTAAATGTACTTGAGATAAAAGGATTAGCTGAGAAATGCTTAAGAATTATCAATATAATTTGTAAAGGAAATTGGTACTGCTTTTTTGTAATAATTTGTAGGACGATGGTCTGAGCCTTATTGATGTGGATGAACTGGTACCATCAAAACAGCGTTGGATAGACAATACCAAAGCGGAAGTCTTGGATTGACTGCATGGTTGATTGCAAGTTGTTTAGCGTATTTCAATAATGTGGGGCGCCTCCGCTTGCCGATGGAGAGCTGCAATAGTTTGTCCTTTGCTAGACACTGGAGGTCGTTGAGCAGTGAGGGAACTTTTCTTGTTCTTTGTTGATCTAAGTCCTACAAAATACACATGAAGTAAAAATTTGACAGTCATGTAACATATTATTTTAATCTGTAAATCAAAATAGTTTTCTTGACCATTTATAGGACCAGTATAATTAAAGGTTTTAAAGGCCTTGATACCAAGAACCTGGTCTTTCCAATTTTTGTTTGGAATTGAGGAAGATTAAGCATTAAGCAAAAGAAACACAGTTGGACTATTTATTTAAAAAGGTATGTAATTAGAATACCTTGCGCTGTAACATTTGTCAAGGATTGCCCCTCAATTTGAATTATTCAGCAATTTACTTGAAAATTTTGAGACAAATCTGTAATCTTGGGGTCTGAGATTTTGATATGTAAAAAATATTTCCTACACTTTTAATAGCTTTCATGTTAGAATTTAAAGGAAAAAAAATGTTTAAAAATCTGTTGTTTAATATTGGGGGCTTTAATTATTTTGACCCCCTACAGACCTTTCAAAATCCCGTCATTTATCTTTATTTGGAGATACAAGGGAATTATCTATTTATAATTTATGACATAAAATTTGATAATTGAATATAATGTAAATTCGGTAGTTTTCATGTTTTAGGAATTGATTGATATATCAAGAAAAAGCAGACATTCCCATAAGGTTGCCTTTTGTCTGGACGGAGAATCCAAGATTGACAAGGAAAATAACCAATAAATTATTAAACTTCGACTCATTTTACATCAGATAAGCCTGGGCTGTACATGTATATTGTGATAAAAATATGTTATGGATTTGAAATTCTGTAAACAATCATGAATTTTCTACAAAGATAAATGGAAGGATTTCTTTTAAGAAACCCATGGATGTTACTCTTCATTTTGATTGATCATACATGTAGAGGACTTTAAAGTCTAATATGGCTTTGAAAATTAGGTACAATATTTTAAGTGTGTGATTTGTAATTCAGCATATGGCATATTTTAGTTGATTTTGCACATGTCATTATAATAAAACAATAATATACAATATAACTGTTATATGGGTCAAAAATTATTATATACATGTAAGCAAGTGCTTGTAGGATTGTCCTTGCATCCTCGTAGCATATATACATTTAGCAAACGTATTTGAAAATGTACATGTTTAGCATGTGCCATTGGGAAATGAAAAAAAATCTCATTATTGGTGTCTGAAAACAGTATTCAGAAATTTAAGAAAGTGATATTTATGACTACGGGTAAGTTCCTGGGCTATCCTTCAAATGAAGTAAATGGAAATAGTATTCAAGATAAAAAATTCATATAACAGTACAGAAAAGGAGCAAATATAGACCTCTAAAACATCTTAGGTGGAATCAGGTGTCATGGATAAGTGAGCATCCCCTTCCGACCGGTAGCACTCGCAGTTTTGGGAATATTAAGTCATAGACTACTGACTAAAGAAACACTGTGGGAATGACTTCGGACCGCAAGCTTCTTATTTTAGACAAAGTGTAAATTTTTTAAAGTCTTGAAATTCTTTTAATTAAGTCTTGAACTTGATAACTGCAGTTCATTTATATTTGCATTCATTTGCGGGAAACTGTCTCCAACTTTTATTGAGATTAATGTTTTGTCTTATTTCATAAAAAAACTATTTCATCAATTAAGAAAAACACCTACTCTTTTTTCAAGAATTAAGAATATTAAAGGGACTAGTATCATCTTCATTTTGGAATTTTTTTTTAAGTTTTGTGTGATTCATTGGTGTGTAAATCACACAGACTTGTCACGTAGGCATATTCCATGAAGCGCACAAGCACCAATGAATAACAGAAAACTTGAAAACATTCCTTAAATTTGCATTTTACATATTTGAAACCTTAAAAATATACCCAATGTTTGAATTACTTGCTGCCCTATATCGTTTCATGTTTACTAAAGTCGCTGTAGCTCATTGTGACCTCAGGTTAGCGCACGTTTCTCCGTGTATATTTCTACGCGTGAGTTACACTAAAATGGTTTTCAAATCAATTTCTCAGTTTCCTTAGTAGAAAATCACATCGAATGTAAATATATATAAATAAATGAAGGTTGTCATTAAAAAAATTGAATAAAATGATGCCAGCAGGCCAAATAATGGCATCACTCTAGAAAAATTATTTGTGTGATAATATATATTGTTTTATTAATCGTTTTAAGCTATAAAATGTTTGATTTTAAGAAAAAAAGAACCTTATCTAGTGAAAAGAGAACAGTAAACACAAAGTTACATTATGAAACATGACTAAAACTATTATCATTTTTTCTTGCATCTTTCCACATTTGCGCAGATCCAAATAAGGAGGAGAAAAATTAACTTTTAATACCCAAGCACAGGCCTTGAATTACCATCCGATTTCAGAATTTTTTACATTGGAAAAATCTAATGAGAGAATCTAGAAACAGTATGAAGGGGTTCTTGTCTGATTTCTGACTAGATGAAATATTTAAAGTACCATTGCTTATATTTCTTATAAATTTATATATAATATCACATTTTTCTTTCCTTACCGCAAATGTTCACATTTAAAGATATAGAAATGAAAGACTGGCTTCGAAATTTTACAGAGATTACTTCGAGTGGAAAGGCCTTTGACAATAAATATTTTTTTTCTGAGTCTTTACTTTACTATAGAACAAACAATCAATGTATTTACAATATCGACACAATCAAAGTCATGAAGGATTTTCAAATGTAGTAAAATTAATAAAAAAGGACTGAAATATATCGAGTATATATGATTTTCCCAACAAACTAGAATTATGTTTGCTTTTAAAAGATTCGAGTCCGAGTACAAATTGAGCCAACAAATCCGTACATATTTTATTACTTAGTTAAATCGACACCATGATGCTCAAACGTGAAAATTGAGGTAGACTTTTTGGATGACCCGTGGAAATTTGGTTCAATTTCTGAAAATATCATGTTTCAGAAAACTACAGGTTTCAGAACCTTATAAAAGCTAGTGTGTTTCGTAGGGGAAACTACAAGTAAAAAGAATTTTAATTTTCCTCAACACGAAAATTCTGCTTCACTCTTCTTACTTATTGTACGTGTGCACAGAAAAGTTGAAGCTACCATATGCAATTTCTAGACTATTAAAGAATGAAATTCGATAGACAACAGCAAAACGACAGATACAAAGTTTGTTTTTCCGGCACCCTGCATTGTGCAGTTTTGTTTGATTTACAGTCCAGTTTAGTTGTCATATCTTCGATATAGTCAGTGTTTTCATTATCTTTTGCTATTTGATAATTTATCCTTTTTAAAACAACAACACGATTTCGAATCCTTTTGTTTTTTTATGGTCAAAGGTAAATACTTTCTGTTTTTTTATAAAAATCATTTTGTATCTTTGTATGACTATTTTGTACCATCATATTAGGAAAAGTAAGCAATAGGAAGTATACAAAAATAACTTTAATATCTTAAAAATTTAGGTCAGCCAACAATAACTTATTTTTTGGTATATTATTTACGTGAATTTCGTACTATAATCTGATATACCCAGCTAATATGATATGATTTTATGCAAAGAAGATAACATTTAATCTTATTAAATAAAAGTAGAAATCGGATGATTGGCAATGAAATGTTTTCTTCTTTTTTAATGGCCAGTGAAGAGATAATAGCATTGACTTCACCTTTGCTTCGAAGATAAAACCGTGAAATTTAATATAAGTGATAACATCACTCAGTGATACTATCTTCTCAAATTTATGAAAATGTCTGTGTTTTTTCTACACAAAATAAATATTTCAAATATCTTCCTTGTCTAGAATTAAAGGAAAACATATCAACACACTTTTACTTTAATATTGCGCAAATTTAAAAGATCTTAACTGAAAAGGATAATTGAAGAAAATACTTATCTTTTAACTTTAACATGTATATGCTTAACAGTCTCTTACAGTATTCACGGTGGTGGTAATGATCCAGATAGGATCTTGGGGTGGGGGTGGGGGGGTGGGGGGGGTAAAACTCAGTATAAGCTAAAACAAGAGGGAAAACCCTTTTTGTTTAGAATGAAGGTATGTTCAATACAATCAAGCAATGCCAATGGAGAAATCCTGTATTTGTTTTAATAGAGATATTGCTAAACATGACCTTGGTTTGTGTGCTTGCCAGAAACTATACAGGATATATCCTCCTTTTGGTTCCGAGATGGTGTTTACCTCTCTAGAGGGGTTACTTCAAGAAAAAAGTTAGAATCAGTCCATCTGGAAGGAAATAAGTAGGGAAGTTCAGTATTGCCGTGGGTCAGTTGACTTGGTGCTCCCTTGTTGGGTGACTGCAAACGTTTACTCGTTTGCAGCCATTTGGCGTATGCGCACACTTAAGTCAACTGATATGTTAACTAAGTACTATTAATGGGAACTGATTGTTGACTAATGGTTGACACTAATCGAGTGAAAATGTTGTGCTGATTAAAACTGCATTTCTGTGTGACTGGGTTTGATATATTGGAGAAAAATTGCATTTTTTATTAAATAATTATTGCAAATTGTGTATGTAAATAGGGACTTGTATACTTAGAATATAGGTCCCTGATGTAAATTAGTAAAGAGTAACTAAGTAACCGTCCGCGGATTACCCGGGGCGGTCAATTTGTTTATATTTGCTGAATTTGATTGATGATTGATTGATTTGTTGCTGATGTTGAAGTGGGTCTGCCAATGTTGTATTGATTTGTGCGGCGACCCATGCATAATGCCACGACAATACTCACCACATACAAATAAATAATATAGTAGCTTTATTGTATTATAATGAACATATAACATGAAATAAACAAATTACCAATATTACGACAAAGAAAACACAATGGCAAAGTGGAAAAACAACGTGTAAATCTGTCACTGTCAATGGCACGAGAATCGATAACAATTTTTAGAATTCCGAACCCGAGGTACATATCAGACTTAACGTAACTACTACACTCCTCCCCATTTACAAAGTGTTCTTGGGGAACATGACACTACTATAAATGTTAACAATTATATAATTTACATCCATTCTTCAGGGTAATCGAGAGCAATCTCCTGGCGGGAACATCCAGGTGTGCTGCCACTAAACTTCCAACATCCCCAATAAATGCTGGTGTATTAATTCCTTTACCCCGTGGTGACATGTAGGGAGAGTCCGTTTCTAATAAGAGTTGCTCATGGGATATAGCTTTGAGACCCTGAATTTGCTGCTTAGCAAAGTTTTGCACCGCCGCAGTATAGCCAAAGTAGTCATTAACAAACTGCTTCATCCACAAATCTACCATTTCAACATCCCCTGTGAAGCAGTGCAGATGGATCATCTGAGTTGGATGGCACATAGACGTTATGATCTGTAGGGCTCGGGCATGAACATCCTTACCAATATGGTCATCTATGGGGCCACGAAGATGGAGAATTACTGGCTTTGAAGGTGTGCATATTCTTAAAACTTTTCGAAAGGTTTCGTCTTGATGACGCCATAGCTTTGGTGGAACGGTCCTGTCTAGTCCAATCTCTCCTATGGCAGCTACTTCAGGTGTTTGAGCCACTTGCTGAAGGTATAAGAATCGATCAACTGTCAGCTCATTGACATGTTTAGGGTGTACGCCTAAAGCTACCTTCCACTTACCCATAGAGAGTGACTCAGGGTATGACTGAGGTTCACTATAGACAATCACACCACTAACAAGTTGCACAGACAGGTTGGGATGACCAGTTGATTTACAAGATACTATATCTTCGACGGTCTTTACCTTCCCATATATCTTTTGACTAGTTCTATCTAGATGAAAGTGGCTGTCAAAAGCTTTCAAAACATCTTCTGATGTGTTGTTGTTTTCATCAGAGTCTGATCCCATACATTCATCAAGAAGAACGAACTCACTGAATTCCACCTCTGTAACCTCTAAGGACTCATTTGTATCAGGAGTGATAGAAGAAGTTGGGCACAATGGCAATGGTTGTTCTGAACGTCCTTGAAGACACCATTTCAATTGCTGTTCTGGGGTGATCCAAAGAAGGAGAGCGACCATACATATCCAATGTAATAGCAAAGCCGGGGAGTTCACTAGATGTAAACTAAAATGCTCTGGCTCTTTCCACCCTTTAAATTGGCACATGGCTTTCGATTCCTCTGCAGACTGGTGAATTTCTGAGGTCTTGGGAATATCTTGTGATGAGTTTATATGGGCAACACCATCTTCCCAGG
This sequence comes from Saccostrea cuccullata, assembly GCF_032062105.1. Taxonomy (NCBI): domain Eukaryota; kingdom Metazoa; phylum Mollusca; class Bivalvia; order Ostreida; family Ostreidae; genus Saccostrea; species Saccostrea cuccullata. The sequence continues at coordinate 49,306 of NW_026935698.1, read as the reverse complement.
TGGCGTTGAAACCCAAACTAGCTTTAATTAGTGATGTCACAGACTGGAACTTCTTCTCCAAAACCACCGATTCCAGACCCTTTTCTCCAAAGAGAAATGGAAGGTGTTTCTGATATATATGTCTTCTCAGCTTTTTGTCTGTTGATTTGCAGGTTGGAAATGGACAAAGAGACTCTGATGCAGTGGTGGACACTTCTTTCATAGGTGGTCCACGTGATTTTGTTGAGACAAACACCATCGTTTTCATCTTTGAGCCTGCATCTAATTGACGAGGTACATCCTCGGGTTGAGCTTCGACTGAAGAAACAGCCGAACACTCTGATGAAACGTCTGCCGCATTTTCCCTAAGAACTGGTATAGAGGGATCTCTTTCTAGCCTAACATCACGGCACATTGTAGAATCCACTGTAACGGACAATCTTTGGCGTTTTATGTTATCTCTTTCTTCCTTCCAATCCCTTTTGGACCCTTTATCATGTTCCATTTCGTGTGGTTACTTGATCTAAAATATTCAATAAACAACATTAAAATTAATTAAGACCCATCACAACCATTCTTGATTGATATGATCTGAAATGACAATATTAAAAAGAAAATAACTATATACAAGTCCTATCAGACTTATCACACCCTGGACACAAATAAATATCTGTCAATGCTGCTTTTGTCTGATCGATATTTACACAGGCACCATGAAAACAATTTTTACATTCGTCACATTGAATCATGAATGTGCCATCATTGGGCCTTTGACATACACAATACTGACTTGAATTGGATGTAGATGCCAAACTACCCAAAGTATGCTCATTAGACAGTAAACTTTTCTGCATGCTTATAACCCAGGTAAGTAATTCACGATCATTGCACAACTTTAACCTATCGTGGTTAATGGTAACAAGCTTCTGCCTAAGTTTAATTTCATAAACATAGTCAGACAACTTTCGAGTGATGACACCAGGTCCTTTCCATATGTAGGACTTAGCTTACGACATCTACCCTTTATCGCTGCTGTGTCAAAAACGTACACTGCATCGCCTACCTTGTACGAACGTGTAAATGTTTTCAGGTCGTAGTCTCTTTTCATCAATGCCTGAGTAGATTTTGAATTCAATCTCGCAATTTCATGAACTGACTGTATCTTTTCAATAAAATCTACGAGATATTGTTCTGAATCCTTGTCATCTTCTGATGCCGGAACTGGAAACATCAAATCTACAGGCATACTCACTTCTCTCCCCAACATAAGCATATTAGCTGTAAAACCTGTACTCCTGTTTTTAGCCGATCTTAATGCACTTGCTAAATATGGCACATATTCATCCCATAGAGTTGGGGGGCGGCTAACAAAACAGCGCAATGCATCCATTAGGGTACGGTTGTATCTCTCTACCTGCCCATTTGCTGATGGTCTATAAGGTGTTGTTCTTGTTTTATGGATCTGTAACTGTTCACATAAATGTTTGAAAAGAGCACTCTCAAAATTGGTTCCTCTGTCTGTAAGAATTTGGAAAGGAAAGCCAAACCTTAAGAAGAATTCATTCACAGCATGAGCAGTGGTTTCACTGATTGGTTTGGAAGAGGCACACACTCTACCCACTTGGTAAATTGATCTACCATCATCAAAATATATGCATTTTTCTTTTTTGTCCGAGGTAGTGGGCCTAAAAAATCTAAATGCACTCTTTCCATGGGAGATCCTGCATGGAACCTCTTCATTCCGCATCTGGCCTTTCGGTTTGCTTTCTTATTGCGGTTACATACTGAGCAAGATGAGACAAATTTTCTTATGTCTTGAGTAATTGCATACCATGTAAATTTCTGCTGGACTCGAGCTAATGTCCGATCATATCCCTGATGTCCTGATGTGGGGATATTATGGCATAAACTCATAATTTGGTCTCTCATTTCTTTTGGCACTAAGAGTAGTTTGCTGGATCCTGCTTTTTTCCATATAACCATCTGTTCATCCATCTCATAAAGTTCTTTGTTGATCCAGTAGTGTTTAGCATCTGAACTACTAAGATAAAGATCATTTTCTTGCGGTGTCTCTTGTTTTAACAGCCAATTGATAAGGAAATTGAAATCAACATCTGCATGCTGTTTTTCACTAATTTCTTTCCAGGAATAACTTTCTATCCATGAGTTTTTTGATGATTTTCTAGTCTGTACCATCTGAACAGCATGTTCATCCATGGTTGAAACATGATTTCTTGGTGGGGAAGTTTCAGGTACCAATAAATTACACTGCACTTCCTGATCTCTAGGTATTTGGTTGTGTTTTATCAATGGGATGGCATCATCCACATTTCTGATAAAGTCACTCCAGTTTTGATGCACTCTTCTACAATAATTGCATCCACCACATGGTAACTGTTATAGTTGGACATCTTCTTGATAATGTGGACATACCTCTGTATCAGGAATCCGTGAAAGAGCGTCTGCATTTTGATGTTTGTGTCCTGGTCGATGATAGATGTTCATGCGGAACTGACTCAGTTCCTCTAACTATCTATCTAGTTGTCCATTTAGGTTTCTAAAATTCATGAGCCACTGGAGACTACTGTGATCTGTCCTAATGTCAAAAGGTCTACCCAGCAAATAATGACGAAAATGACGTGTAAACCTGACTACGGCTAATAATTCCTTCCTGGTTGTACAGTATTTCTTTTGCTCAGGAGTAAGTGTAAAACTACAATATGCAATACAACGTTCAACATCGTTTTGCTTTTGAGACAGTTCAGCACCGATAGCAATGTCAGAAGCATCAGTATCGAGAATGAACTTTCCGTCTTTTGTAGGAATGGTAAGAACGGGGGCATTCATTAATGCATTTTTCACAGATTCAAAGGAACGTTCATGCTTTTCGTCCCAATGAAAAGGAGTTTTACCTGTCAGTTCATATAAAGGAGCTGTAATCTTTGCAAAATCTTGTATGAAGCTTCTATGATAATTTGCAAATCCACAAAATCTTTCCACTTCTTTGGTACAAGTAGGAGCTTTCCATCTGGTCATGGTATCTATGAAACTTTGGCTAATTTTTATACCATCCCTTCCTACTGTTCTTCCTAAATACTCTACTTCAGGTCGAAAAAGTTCACATTTTTTTTCCCTTTGAGTTTAATTCCATAATCTCTGAAGCGCTGAAATACTTTGGCCAGATTACAGATATGGCTTTCAAAGTCTTTACCTAGAACGAGGACATCATCTAGAAAAGCTAAAACAACTGACCAATGAAGTCCTTTCAAAACTAGGTTTATAAATCTTGAGAATGTTGCAGGGGCATTACAAAGGCCAAAACCCATTCTTTTGAACTGAAACAGTCCATACTTTGTAATGAATGCAGTTTTGCATTTATCTGAATCTTTTATTTTGACCTGCCAATATCCCCAAGTTGCATCAAGCTTTGAGAACCAAACATTACCTGACAATGAATCAATACACTCTTCCACCAAAGGTAAGGGAAATACATCTTTTTTGGTGATTTTGTTCAAAGCCCTATAGTCTACACACCACCGTACACTTCCGTCCCTCTTGCGAATGAGTACAGGGGGTGAAGCCCATTCTGAGACTGATGGTTCTATCACATCTGCCTTGATCATCTTGTCCAGGTGTTTTTCTTCTTCTCCTACAAAACAGACTGGTGTTCGCCTTAAGCGTTGTTTAATAGGTTGAGAATCACCTGTATCGATACAATGTTCAATAGCAGTAAAGTTTCCAATATCATACTCATGTGTTGAAAATACATCTGCATAATTGATCAACATGTTTTTAAGTGTCACTTGCTCTGCAGATGTTAATTGTTGACTTGATCTTTGATACAGATCTTGTAGATGTGATAGAATATCCTTAGTATTTACAAACTGACAAACCTTAGTCTTGTTACTGTCTGGAACAACTTGCTGAATCTCGGTTGCTGTACCTACTACTTGGTTGCGTCGTAGAACTACATGATAATCATGGCAATTAACAAATGACATGACAAGATTGGTACGACCATCTACTAATACACGAGGTGAAAGTAAATTATCAACCTGCGGTTCAACTACACATTGTTGCACAGGACAATTGTAATACAGAGCATGCCGGAACTACTACTCGTTTGTTAATAGTAACTCTAGCAACCCGGACTGTATCATTCTGTTTCTCATCCGTCTGAAATTCAACTTCAGTACCATACATGTTTATGGTTTTCTTTTCCAAATTGATGTCCACACTATGCTTGATTAAAAAGTCTAAGCCAAGCAGCATGTCATCCTTGATAGGGGCAACAGTCACTGCTTCTTTAAACTTCAAATCTTTCATCTGTAATTCAACTGATTCTAACTGATGACCATTCATTTTTAAATCTCTACCTGCAGTAAATAATGTAAGACTTTTGACAGTACATGGTTTGTTTTGAAATGAATTGAAAAGTTGATCAGAAATTAAAGTGATTTCTGATGCAGTGTCTATAACAGCTTTGACTTTTTTACCATGTACTATCAAGGGAACATGGATATTGGAGCATGATTTCAACTGTCGTATGATTACTGCTGGTTGTTCTGTTTCCTTGAGGCCTTCTGAATCAGGGACCGAGGTTAGGCCTGTTGACCCGATCCTTGGTTGTTTAAAGAATCTGCAAATGCCACTTCTTTCTTTGCTGCTTTGTTCTCTTTATTTAATTTTGGACAATCTATTCGGAAATGACCTTCACCTCCACAATGGAAACAAGCCCCTCCTCGTGATGGTGAAGGAGAGCGACTTCTAAATCTTCGATTAGGACTTGTCTCTCTGCTTCGGTTGTTTGGAAAACGTTTATTTGCCGTCCTGATTTCAAACATCAAACTTTCCATCTGTTTCTCCAAGTTACACAAACGTTGATCTAATTTAACTTCTTGACCATTGTTTGAGGGCTTTTGATGTGTGCGACAGATTCGAACTGACTGTCCAGAGTCAGAAAGAAACTCATCTGCTTCACAACAAACTTCCCTGACATCTCTTCTGTTTTTGTCATAGATTGCTTTATAGTTATGCTGAAACCCTTTGATCTTGTCAATTACATCCTCTATTGTTGTCAAATGGAGGTTGGCTGCATACTGTCCTGCTTCACGGTCGGAACATCCTAGACGAATACGTTTGATAGCTTGAGAATACATAAAATCATCAGGAAGATTTTGGAAAGCTTTGGTTGCTAGTTGTAACACTCGGTCAGCCCAGTCTTCAATACTTTCATCAGACTGTTGTTTCATTGTAGCTAATTTCACTTGAGCTGTTTCTGGAATTTCCTTCACACCAAATCGTTTATCCATTTTCTAAAGAAGATCATCAAATTCAATGTCATCATCTCTCTGTAAAATATTTGAGAAAAATTCGCTCGCTTTTCCTTCTAGACTCCAGCATAAATAGTCTTTAGATTCTTCTGCAGTCCAATTCTTGACTTGCGCATAACGCATGAACTTCTGTTTGAATGCATTCCAGTTTTCAGTTCCTTCGTATCGTAAAGTCTTCGGCAATACATCAACTCTTTCAGGTCGTCTATTGCGATTTGCATTGTTGTTTGGTGTTTGATATCCATTTTGATTTCCCTGGTTACCATTCGGATTTGCTTGGTTACCATTTTGATTTGCTTGGTTACCATTCTGATTTCCTTGGTTACCATTCTGATTACCTTGGTTACCATGCTGATTACCTTGATTACCAATTTGATAGCCTTGGTTACCATTTGGATTTCCTTGGTTACCATTCTGATTGCCTGTGTTACCAGTTGGATTGCCTTGGTTAAGTTGGTTACCATGGTAATATCCATAATTGGTGTTCTGATTCCCAGGTAATCCCTGATTCCCTGGAGGTACATTATATCCAGGATTGAGGTAATGGTTTTGATTTACTGGCTGAAATCCTTGACCTTGGTAGCCATATTGCATTAGATTAACCTGTTGCATTGGAGTTGGTCCCCAATTTCCTGGAAAATTCCATGCATTTGAGGTATTAACAGGTACTCCAGCTGAATAAGGTGTTTGAGCTATGAAATTGGGGGGTGGTACTACAGGAGGAAAATTATTTGGTCCATAGTACTGCCCTCCAGCACAAACTGATTTCCATAAGGAAACATGTTTGTCCCGACTGACATTGGTACCTGTGATGTTGGATTTCCAAAATTCCAATAATTCATACCTGAAACAGGAAGTTGAGCTGACATGGGTGTTCCTAGAACTGTTGGTTGAGTGTTGACTGGCGTGTTTGCGCTGATAGGTACTCCTTGATGCATTGAAGGTACTTGCAAAGGGCTGCTGTATGAAGTAATACTTGGCGGAAAGCTAGGTGGCATCTTGGATGTACACTGTGGAATTGAAAAGGGTGGTAACATTGAGCCCATCATTCCATTTCCTGAAAAAGTCACTTGAGTTGGAAACATTTGAGTAGATGGAGCTATCGAATGTTCAATTTTTTGTACTGTAGGTTGTAATTCAGGTTTGACTTGTGATGAATCTAGTGGTCCACCATACATGCTTGTAAACATTGGAAAACCAGTATTGATCTGTTTTGGTTTGGTGTCAAGCAATTGAAAACTAGTATTGACTTGCTTTGGGGTAGTGTCTAGTGTTGGTGTTATATTTGGATATTTGAATTTTGCACCACCAAAACTAACTACTTCCATCTATCCCTTTCTTACCGTTTGGAATTGGTTCACTACCTTTTGCATTTGTTTCATCTGAGTTCATCTGATATGGTGATTGTGGTTGGTTCATCTCACCTTTATGAGCTTCTGACAGTACTTCCTCTGCTTGAACAGGAGATGTACTTGTCTGGGGCTGAAATGGTTGGAATGATTGGAATGTATATTCGCCAGGTGGAATATTTTCACTGTCTGTTTGATTTTCTGTACTTTCCTGAGTCTGTTCACTGATTTCTACATCAAAACTCTGCTCACCGTCTTCTCCGGCACTGAATAATTCTGGATTCGCTGAAAAATCTGTTTGTTCCATTAGCTCACTTGTTACTTTAAGATGTTTGATTTGACTGACATTGTGAACTGTAACATTTCCTACAGTAGCTCTGTGTTGCAAAATATTTTTAGCAACTGCATTTCCTACACCTACTATTTTCTGCAATTCTTTTTCATTGGCAAAATTTATTTTGATTTTTTCTGTGCCTGTAGCCATAATTGCTTATACTGTAGATATATTGTTAATCGCTTGGGTATTTGAATATGAAAATACTAACCTATGCACATACAACCTGTCTGCACATGCAACCTAGCTAGTACGGACAATTTTCATCAGATAAATTTAACAATGAATGTCAAAATTACCTTGCATGTAAAGAATAAAGTATACAAGTTAATATGTGTTGCAGAAAAAAAAATTACTGCCTCACAACAATATCGTAAATTCAACGTTGCCGTCGAGTTCACGAATAAAATGCAAACATAAACAATTGCTACCAAAAAATAACGCACCGGTTCATGAATAGAGCCGCAGCACCAAATTTTAGTAGCTTTATTGTACTATAATGAACATATAACATGAAATAAACAAATTACCAATATTACGGCAAAGAAAACACAATGGCAAAGTGGAAAAACAACGTGTAAATCTGTCACTGTCAATGGCACGAGAATCGATAACAATTTTTAGAATTCCGAACTCGAGGTACATATCAGACTTAACGTAACTACTACAATAATTATTAACTTTTGGTGGTGTTGAATTTTCTCTTTATAAATAATAGCATCTATTTGAAATATGAAATAGATGCATTTATTTTATGAGAAAAGAAATCGGGTTCGATGTATGATATGCAGACTCCAAAATTAAGATCGGGTTTCGGCTTCCTTTTATGTCGGCTTGCTGAACAGGAAAGAGGTCAGAGATTAACTTTTCGTGCCAGCAAGCACCTACTGCGACAAGGCACCTCGGTTTATACGGCCTCGTACAAATAACCGGCGGAATTCTAGGAGAATCCGTCCAGAACGTCGTGGCATAGGTGTATGCGCACAGACTTTAAGTTTTCAAACTATTCGTGACTTTCGCCCTCATTAATTACACGCATGCTTTTTCGCATATATCGAAGCGGTTTGATAATCAAGACTCATTTCCATTGTTTACTTCATATATTTCGCGGGCGACAATTGATGGTTACATCAATATTTTCTTCTTCTTTGTTGATCTAAGCCCTACAAAATACACATGAAGTAAAAATTTGACAGTCATGTAACATATTATTTTAATCTGTAAATCAAAATAGTTTTCTTGACCATTTATAGGACCAGTATAATTAAAGGTTTTAAAAACCTTGATACCAAGAGCCTGATCTTTCCAATTTTTGTTTAGAATTGAGGAAGATTAAGCATTAAGCAAAAGAAACACAGTTGGACTATTTATTTAAAAGGGTATGTAATTAGAATACCTTGCGCTGTAACATTTGTCAAGGATTGCCCCTCAATTTGAATTATTCAGCAATTTACTTGAAAATTTTGAGACAAATCTGTAATCTTGGGGTCTGAGATTTTGATATGTAAAAAATATTGTCCTACACTTTTAATAGCTTTCATGTTCGAATTTAAAGGAAAAAAATGTTTAAAAATCTGTTGTTTAATATTGGGGGCTTTAATTATTTTGACCCCCTACAGACCTTTCAAAATCCCGTCATTTATCTTTATTTGGAGATACAAGGGAATTATCTATTTATAATTTATGACATAAAAATTGATAATTGAATCTAACGTAAATTCGGTATTTTTCATGTTTTAGGAATTGATTGATATATCAAGAAAAAGCAGACATTCCCACAAGGTTGCCTTTTGTCTGGACGGAGAATCCGAAATTAACCAATAAATTATTAAACTTCGACTCATTTTACATCAGATTAGCCTGGGCTGTACATGTATATTGTGATAAAAATATGTTATGGATTTGAAATGCTGTAAATAATCATGAATTTTCTACAAAGATAAATGGAAGGATTCCTTTTAAGAAACCCATGGATGTTACTCTTCATTTTGATTGATCATACATGTAGAGGACTTTAAAGTCTAATATGGCTTTGAAAATTAGGTACAATATTTTAAGTGTGTGATTTGTAATTCAGCATATGGCAGATTTTAGTTGTTTTTGCATATGTCATTAAAATAAAACAATAATATACAATATAACTGTTATATGGGTCAAAAAATATTATATACATATAAGCAAGTGCTTGTAGGATTGTCCTTGCATCCTCGTAGCATATATACATTTAGCAAACGTATTTGAAAATGTTTAGCATGTGCAATCGGGAGATGAAAAAAATCTCATTATTAGTGTCTGAAAACAGTATTCAGAAATTAAGAAAGTGATATTTATGACTACGGGTAAGTTCCTGGGCTATCCTTCAAATAAAGTAAATGGAAATAGTATTCAAGATCACAAATACATTTAACAGTACAGAATAGGAGCAAATATAGACCTCTAAAACATCTTAGGTGGAATCAGATGTCATGGATAAGTGAGCATCCCTTCCGACCGGTAGCACTCGCAGTTTTGGGAATATTAAGTCATAGACTAATGACTAAAGAAACACTGTGGGAATGACTTCGGACCGCAAGCTTCTTATTTTAGACAAAGTGTCAATTTTTTAAAGTCTTGAAATTCTTTAATTAAGTCTTGAACTTGATAATTGCAGTTCATTTATATTTGCATTCATTTGCGGGAAACTGTCTACAACTTTTATCGAGATTCATGTTTTGTCTTCTTTCATAAAAAAAACTATTTCATCAATTAAGAAAAACACCTACTTTTTTTTCAAGAATTAAGAATATTAAAGGGACTAGTATCTTCTTCATTTTGGAATTTTTTTTTTAAGTTTTGTGTGATTCATTGGTGTGTAAATCACACAGACTTGTCACGTAGGCATATTCCATGAAGCGCACAAGCACCAATGAATAACAGAAAACTTAAAAACATTCCTTAAATTTACATTTTACATATTTGAAACCTTAAAATATATACCCAATGTTTGAATTACTTGCCGCCCTATATCGTTTCATGTTTTCTAAAGTCGCTGTAGCTCATTGTGACCTCACGTTAGCGCACGTTTCTCCGTGTATATTCCTACGCGTGAGTTACACAAAATGGTTTTCAAATCAATTTCTCAGTTTCCTTAGTAGAAAATCACATCGAATGTAAGTATATATATTAAATAAATGAACGTTGTCATTAAAAAAAATTGAATAAATTGATGCCAGCAGGCCAGATAATAGCATCACTCTAGAAAAAATATTTGTGTGATAATATATATTGTTTTATTAATCGTTTTAAGTTATAAAATGTTTGATTTTAAGAAAAAAAGAACCTTATCTAGTGAAAAGAGAACAGTAAACACAAAGTTACATTATGAAACATGACTAAAACAATTATCATTTTTCTTGCATCTTCCACATTTGCGCAGATCCAAATAAGGAGGAAAAAAAATCAACTTTTAATACCCAAGCACAGGCCTTGAATTACCATCCGATTTCAGAATTTTTTACATTGGAAAAATCTAATGAGAGAATCTAGAAACAGTATGAAGGGGTTCTTGTCTGATTTCTGACTAGATGAAATATTTAAAGTACCTTTGCTTATATTTCTTATAAATTTATATATAATATCACATTTTTCTTTCTTTACCGCAAATGTTCACTTTAAAAGATATAGAAGTGAAAGACTGGCTTCGAAATTTTACAGAGATTACTTCGAGTGGAAAGGCCTTTGACAATAAATATTTTTTTTCTTTACTATAGAACAAACAATTAATGTACCTACAATTTTGACACAATCAAAGTCATGAAGGATTTTCAAATGTAGTAAAATTAATAAAAAAGGACTGAAATATATCGAGTATATATGATTTTCCCAACAAACTAGAATTATGTTTGCTTTTAAAAGATTCGAGTCCGAGTACAAATTGAGGCAACAAATCCGTACATATTTTTTTACTTAGTTAAATCGACACCATGATGCTCAAACGTGAAAATTGAGGTAGACTTTTTGGATGACCCGTGGAAATTTGGTTCAATTTCTGAAAATATCATGTTTCAGAAAACTACAGGTTTCAGAACCTTATAAAAGCTAGTGTTTTTCGTAGGGGAAACTACAAATAAAAAGAATTTTAATTTTCCTCAACACGAAAATACTGCTTCACTCTTCTTACCTATTGTGCGTGTGCACAGAAAAGTTGAAGCTACCATATGCAATGTCTAGACTATTAAAGAATGAAATTCGATAGACAACAGCAAAATGATAGATACAAAGTTTGTTTTTCCGGCACTCTGCATTGTGCAGTTTTGTTTGATTTACAGTCTAGTTTAGTTGTCATATCTTCGATATAGTCAGTGTTTTCATTATCTTGTACCATCATATTAGGAAAAGTAAGCAATAGGAAGTATACAAAAATAACTTTAATATCTTAAAAATTTAGGTCAGCCAACAATAACTTATTTTTTGGTATATTATTTACGTGAATTTCGTACTATAATCTGATATACCCAGCTAATATGATATGATTTTATGCAAAGAAGATAACATTTAATCTTATTAAATAAAAGTATAAATCGCATGATTGGCAGTGAAATAATTTTTTTTCTTTTTTAATGGCCAGGGAAGAGATAATAGCATTGACTTCACCTTTGTTTCGAAGATAAAACCGTGAAATTTGATATAAGTGATAACATCACTCAGTGATACTATCTTCTCAAATTTATGAAAATTTCTGAGTTTTTTCTACACAAAATAAATATTTCAAATATCTTCCTTGACTAGAATTAAAGAAAAACATATCAACACACTTTTATTTTAATATTGCGCAAATTTAAAAGATCTTAACTGAATTGAAGAAAATACTTATTTTTTCACTTTAACATGTATATGCTTAACAGCAATCTGAAACAAATGTAACATGTAAGGATAATTTTTACGAAAGACAGATAGACCCATTTTTGAGAAAATATGAAATATTAAATCGTTATAACAGGTTACTTATCTCGTTATAACGAGTTTGTATCTCGTTATAATGAGTTAGTTTTCTCATAAAAAAATATAAAGTTATTTCGTTAAAACGAGATAACTAACTCCTTATAAGGAGTTAGTTATCTCGTTTCATAGAGTTAATTATCTCGTTATAAGGAGTTAGTTATCTCATTATATTTACATCCACTGAATGTTTTCTCCTTTATTTCTTAAGAAAACCCACTGCGTTAATTACTGCATGAACTGCAGTTGGCATGTCGCCTGTACAGAATTTTTGATCAGTGGCTGTTCCATCACTGAAACGTATAAAGATATGCGCATCATTAATACAATAATTAATTTTTCTAATCCTACATTAAAAGATTATTTAAACAGATATAAATATAAGCTATAAAATGTCTTTCTTTGTTATTACTGGAATTAACGGTCGCAGCTATTGCAGACAAAAATTACATAACCCGCTAACAAACAAATAAAGCATTTTATTGTTTAAATAACGAGTCAGTTATTTCATTATACTAAGTTAGTTGTCTCATTAAAACATGGTAATTATCTCCTTATAACCAGCTAATTCTTTCGTTATAACGAGATAAAAACTGATCTAAAGTTGATATATTTAAGATAGGAAGTATAGCATATAAGACCGAGTCGATCAAGTTTGTGTGTATGATATCGATTTTATTTTAAAAAAAAAAAACAGCAATCTATAGGGTTTTTTTTGTTTTTCAAAGTGTTTGTGCCTGTGTAGTTCGTTTATGACGCAGTTGATTTGTATTGTTTATTTAGAAGACCGAAGACAAGTACTTATGACTGCCTTGCGATGTGTTATGAGTGAGCAGTAATCGCCGAATTTTACGCCCATTATCTAATTGCTGATGTTTCCATATTCCCCTTTTTCAAAATATTTCTGTCTCTCAAAATAATATATATTTCCATGTAAGTGTATATGATATATGTTGCATTAACGCCTGCCATAGCTTGTTATTATAATTTATTAATTTAGGTACTTCGACCCCCCCCCCCCCAAATTGTGTCTTTTATCGTTGAAAGTTGTTATACATAAATTGCCAAACTTTGAAGCAAGTAATTTTGGCAATATATTTATTTATATTGTGTCCAGGGCGACGTTCAAGTATAAATGTGTAAATGTGTTCGAATAAAGATTGCTTTACTTATCAAATTGTGATTATAGGCAGCAAGATGGTTTAGGATTAATATTATTTAAACCATTTCACAAATTAAATTTACAACTTTTTATCGATTTTAAAGTTATAACTACGACTGATAATTGCCGATATTTGTCGATTTTGTCCCTTTCAGAAATATAGGTGGCACCACATCCGTTTAGGTTCAACAACACTTCCGGTATCAAATAAACACTTCAATTTTGTGCAACTGTCAATGGTATAGCGATGTTTTCTAGGATTCCCAAGTGTTTGTTGATTGATTGTTTAACGTTCCTCTCGAGAATTTTTCACTCATGTGGAGACGTCACCGTATGCCAAGTGTTTGAACTGTTGTTAATTAAGCTTTACTGTAGATAAAAAACCTGAGGAAACGTTAGGTTTCGGCCATACAAAGAACCGTTAATGAATTTTGCTACAAAAACCTCAATGACTTCAGACACCTGTGGTGGTGTGCCACTTGTTAAAGCGAAATCGGGGAGACGTCCATCTTTTCAGAAGGTATGTACCTCATTTAGTGTTTTTTCGAATTTAAAGAGTGTTAACTTTTAAATTTATATTTTCTCTGTAAATCCTATAAATTGTTTTTATATATTTACATGAGGGAGAGGGGGGGGGGGGGGTTAGTGTCAAACGTTTCCGTGCTGTACATTACAATAAATTATTAAACTTAGTATGCACAGATATAAATCAAAAATGATTTAATTGTGAAAAGCTACAATAAGAGTCTAAATGCATTTAATTAGTTTTTAGGTCACCTGAGTAAACTCAGGTGACCTATTGCTATCACTTTTCGTCCATCGTCGTTCGTCGTCCGTCGTTCGTCGTGCGTTAACATTTGAACATTTTCAGCTTCTTCTCTGAAACCACTGAACCAATTTCAACCAAATTTGGCATATAGTATCTATGGGTGAAGCGGAACAAAAATTGTGAATTTCATGGTCCCTGCCCCCCTGGGGCCTGGGGGGTGGGGCAAAAACCACTAAAATTAGTGCAATCTTTAAAAATCTTCTTCTTTACTCCTGGACATCAAGCAGACTGTTTGCATGATTGTAATCAGCATTGAGTCCTCTACCAAAATTGTGAAATTCATGGCACCAGGGTCAGGGGTTCTAGTGCTAGGGCGGGGCCAAATAAGTATATAGTGAAAATGCATTATTTCTTTCAAAATCTTCTTCTCTGCTACTGGGTATTAAATAAACCTACTTAGTACATAGTTATGATGAGCATGAGTGCCTCTACCAAAATTATGAATTTTATGGCCCCTGGGTCAGGGGTTCTGGTGTAAGGAGGGGGGGGGGGCGGGCTCTATAGATCATATAGTGAAATTTCATGAATTCTTTAAAAATCTTCTTCTCTGTTCCTGGGTATTACATAAACTAACTAAGTGCATAGTTATGATGATCAAGAGTGCCTCTACCAAAATTGTGAATTTTATGGCCCCAGGGTAAGGGGTTCTGGTGTTAGGGTGGGGATCTATAGATTATATAGTGAAAATACATGAATTCTTTGAAAATCTTCTTCTCTGCTCCTGGGTATTAAATAAACTAACTAAGTGCATAGTCATGATGAGCAAGAGTGCCTCTACCAAAATTGTGAATCTTATGGCCCCAGGGTCAGGGGTTCTGGTGTTAGGGCAGGGCTCTATAGTTTATATAGTGAAAATACATGAATTATTTGAAAATCTTCTTATCTTCTCCTAGGAATGAAATAAACTAATTACATAGTTATTATGAGCAAGAATACCTCTTCCAAAATTGTGAATTTTATGGCCCTAGGGTCAGGGGTTCTTGTGATAGGGCGGGCTCTATTAATTATATAGTGAAAATACATTGAATCTTTGAAAGTTTTCTTCTCTGCTCCTTGGCATTAAGCAGATGAACTACCTATATAGTTATGATGAGTAAGGGTACTTATCTTCCAGAATTGTGGATTTCAAGGCCCCAGGGTCAGTGGTACCATAAAAGAGGGGGGCTGTACTTATATACTGAAACTGGATGAATTGTTCGAAATATGCTCCTTGGTATTAATCAAATATTTTTGAAAAGCAAGGGCGCCTTTTCAAAAAATTGTGCAATGTGTGGATCTAGGCCTAAGGGTCAGGGGTTCATTTTTGATTGGGGCATTACTGATCATGCTGAATATTACTTATTACTTGAAATGCATTTTTGTTCCCCTACCATGCCTATGGGTAATAAGAAAACAAACTAAGCAACTGCTAAGTGTATTGTTATGATGATCATTGGTGCCTCTTTCAAAATTGTGAATGCAATAGCATCTGGCTTAAAACATGAATCAAATTCAATCACTGGAAAGTTGTTGCATAATGCTCAGGTGACCTATAAGGCCCATGGGCCTCTTGTTATTATATATTATTGCAGCCCGGAGAACCGGGTTGCTCTATACATATAAGTTTAAGTGTTGGTGTATGGGGATTGGGGGGATCAGCATGAATTGTTTTCTAAACATTGAAAAGTTTCTTTATCAGAATGTTCTTTCCCTTTATAAATTACGAGATACATAATGTATTGACTTCTTATTTACTTAAATTGCATCTGTAAAAATATTTAAGCTTTTCATATTTAATATGTAAAGTTTCTCTTCATTTACTATCGAAAGAACGACAGGTCCCTTTTTTTTAGAATATCGAATTTTTCTTCTCGCATAAAAACGTACTATGCACAGTTCATGTTTATAATCTAAAATTGTAAATTATTGTATATAGTTAATGATGTCTTTGATACTAAATACTTTTATTGTTTTTTTTTTATTTTGTTTTTGTGTCAATAACCACATACAAATTGTCTTTTTTGTGCGCGATCACATGGACACAAGGGTAGCGGTTATTGTACGATATCAGTTTTAACAAATGATAAACCAAACGTTTGTATATAGTTATATACGTTCGTTGGGATGTAGATTCGTGGGTCAGGGTTACCCACGAAAGCCACGAACATTGGTCCCCCACGAACAATGATGATTCAACATTTTTAATTGTTTTTAAACATGTGTACAATTACTTTCATCAGAATAATTTATTCTACAAATTTCAAGCAGTCTTTTTGCCAGGTTACTTAACCGTTTTCCAACTACTTGAAACTTATCACACTATAATCAAGAATATCGACGAAGGAAAATTTTGTTGCATGGTATTTTGTGATCTGTCTAATGCTTTCGACAGAGTTCGGCATAAGAATTTACTTTTTAAATGGAAAACTTATGGATTATGTGAAAATATTCTTACCTGGATAGAGAGTTACCTATGTAATAGAAGACAGAAAGTTATGTACAAAGGTATTTTTTTCGTCTAACAGAAACTTCAACGCTGGTGTACCACAAGGATCTGTTCTTGGTCCTTTACTTTTTTTTTTATTTATGTGAATGATGTATCAGAAAACATGATTTCATTGTGTAGATTGTTTGCAGATGACAACTCGTTGCAAAGTTCCTCTTATAATATTGCAACTATGGAATATACTTAAAATCATGATTTAGATATTCTGGACAAGTGGTCTTCCAAATGGCTTATGAAATTTAACCCATCTAAAACGAAAGCATTATTTTTTACGTTAAAATCCAATTATTATCTCCCAAAATTACAATTTCAATAATCTAAATAATCTCAATAATCTAAAATACATAACCTCTTATAAGCATTTGGGTTTAATTTTGAGCCAAAATCTTAATTAGTCTGATCATATAGACAATATAGTTAAACAGGCTTACCAAAGATTAAGTCTTAAAAAAAAAAACTGAAATACAATATCGGTAGAAAAACTTTATCTAAAATGTGCATAACATTTATGAGACCGCTACTTGAATATTGTTCTATAGTTTGGGACGGGTGTTCTTTAAAAGATGTTGAACGATTGGAAATGGTGCAGCTTTATGCTGCAAGAATTATTACAGGGTTACCAATTATCGCTTCAAATGATGCATTATATTTAGAAACAGGATGGGAACCTCTTGCAGATAGGCGAACAGTAACAAAACTAAATTCTATGTTCAAAGTACATCACAACTAAGTACTCGATTATTTAAAAAGTATTTTTCCCGCAACAAGACGTAATGAATCAAAGTACGATACATGCAATAGAGAGGACTACACTATTCCTAGATGTAGACTTGAAATATTCAAGAAATCCTTTTTCCTGATACAATAAACCAATGGAATAGTCTGTGTATCACCACTAGAAACAGCATATCTTTTAGTAGCTTTAAAAATAACATACATAAAAAACAAGCAGACCCCCCTTCTTATTTCTCCCATGGTACTAGACGACTTAATATCATACATACTAAACTACGACACAATTGCATGTTAAATTATGATCTTTATAGAAGAAACATCATCGAGAGTCCTAATTGTTCATTTGGTACACCAGAGGACCCATATCATTTTTTTTCTTTGTCTGCAATAAGTACCAATATGCTAGAGAAAAGCTATTCAGAGATTTACTGTGTCTTACGAAACCAAATATCAAATTGAACATTATTGATTGTCATTTACTTCTGTGGGGAGATGAGTCACAAAATGTAGAAATCAATAAATATATTTTTCAGTCAGTTCATAAATTAATGAGAGATTCTGGTAGATTTAATTAAAGTCATATACGCTATTTTAACGCCGAATTTTTTTATGAAACAAAATGATAAATGATTTAAAACACATGAAGTGTGATTGAAAATAATACTTTCCACAAAATTGTATTTAAGATGTCGATGTTATTACAAAACAATTAAACAATATCTAGGAATTAAGAATTCATTTTTTTCATGAATATTGATGAAGGAAGTGCGTAAACAGTAGGCCTATATATAGAAACACGGGAAGTCACAGACAACGAGATATGTGGCATTTTGACAACAATTATTAATATAAGGTTAATATGCGTCACAACAGAGAAGATGGTTGAAACTGAATCTTTAAAAGATAAGTACCATTAAGTAAGACGCTTGTCATCCACGTCGAAAGTGAGTAGTATCTCAAACGGCCTACCTTGTTTTCTTTACGCCACGTTTGTTTATCAATCTAAAAGTAGCGACGTCGTCACGTGATGGCTTTATTTAAAAATAGCTATTTTTCTTTCCTTGCAGGATAATAAAAAATTATAAATAGACATCCAAAATATGAATTCGATGCTTATATTTACATTCTCTAATTTTTCTTTATCATAATTGTCTATTTCCTTCATGTTTAATGTGAATTTAGCGCCCTTCAGTATTGGCGTGCTTGACAAATGTAATAGCCGTTCGTGACGTCGAAAAGCCGTTTGTGACGTTGAAAAGTTAAATTACGCAAATAAACATTGCGAGGAAATAAAATAACAAATTAGTTTTTAATGCACTTTCGCCAGATTTTATGTCAATTTTACGAGGGTAGTTTTTTTTTAAAAATGAAATTGAGTCAAAACAATATACATCTTGGTATTCCTAAATACTGAAAATACATGTAGTTCCTTCTGTGTATTCTACCGCGCTGTGACAAGGTTTCGCGTGTGTTATAGAAAGTTGAACGTCGTGGATTTCTAATGGATTTAATAAAGAAAATTACACTGAATGTAAATATAAGTCAAGAATTTTTGCTATTGTATGTGACTAACCAAAGTTCAAAGTCTTTCGGCAATCAAAATCATTTCAACAATACGAAACAAAATTTAAACGAGAACAGCACATCCACTGCTACCCAGTATTGCTATCATTTCAAACAGGGTAAAAAGTGCAGTTTTTTCCTCATATGCAGGTTCAAGCATCTCTACAGGAGATGCAAAGGAAAGCACCCAGCTACAAGCTGTTCTACCAACGTGTCAGCTTTATAAATTGATCAAAATCCAAATTAAATTAGACAAAATTGTTCTCCATACACAAAATTATTCAGGTTTTCAAAATGATTTAAGTTACAACATTTTCGTCCTAAATCACCAAGATTTTCAAAGAATCTTACAAGTTTCAGAACAAAAGATTTTCATAGAAGTCTCATTGGGGAGAGTTGCAGGTCCCTTTTTGGCGAAGTTCTACAGAAACATTGCATATTTCCAAACAACCAAATTCGGATATATGCCCAGTACAGTGGGTACTCAAGTTTTTACGGATGCACTCTAACAATGGCTCCTTTTTTATGGGTGTAACAAGATACCAATTTAAATATGGGCTTCAAAAATCACTTCAATTCAATAACATTCAAGGATACTTTAGACCATATAGCTTTAGAATAGGCAGGGCTACAGATCTTGCCACACAGGGGGTTCCAGATTCAGAATTGTTGTGGAGAACATCATTGCGATGTTAGTGGCGGGGTCAAAGGAGACATCAGCCTTTTATATGATTAACCTGTTTGTCTCTGCCCTTCTGCATCAAAGCATGAGGGGTGTCTTATGGCTGTGTTTCAACATGGAAGTTAAAAAAACCCCAGAAAAATGTTAATTGCTTTGGATCTGCACCATTTCAGTGCTCAGATCCTCTCTACCTATATAAAAGTAGGAGAGGCCACAGGCTGGTTGGTGTTAAAAGTATAAAACCGGGTAGCAAGCCAGAGGCAGGGTGTAAAAGCTGTGTAGCTTGTGTGCCTAGCCATTATGCGTGTGTCGGGCATGGGGTTTCATGGCACTCGCATCTAAGCGAGACCACTAGATTGCCCGTTTGTTTTTGGTATCCTAGGTGTCTCCCTGGACTCCTACAAAATTTGCGGCCATTTACACCCAACATAGTGTGTTATATTATAATGATGTTATTTCTCAATAGATTAGTAAAAGTTATAATTGGTGTTTTGAATTCTAAGAACTGGCTAGAGGTCAGTCTCAGTATAATGGTATGGAGAGGACGTTCTAAGTATTAAGTACTTGTGTCCAATCCTTTTGTTGTAACATCTTAACAATAAAATATGTTCAAATCAAATCGATGGTATGGAAAAGACAGAAAAAGCAAAATATCAAAGGCTGTAATATTCAATTAAGAAAATAACTTGCTTTGATCGATATCTGAAAATCAATATAATATCACAGCTAATTAAACTTAGTGCAATAAAATCAATTGAACAAAAGACGTTTTCTTATGTTATGTAAAAACATCTAAATACAATTTTTATATTTACATAAATAAGGGGTACGACACTTTATTCATATTCATAAGACGATAAAATGTAAGATATTATACAAAGTTATACAAGTGTAGAGACATTTACTCTTCCGCATTTTATAGAAGTAGGTTGTTTAAAAGAGTGTTTTGTTTCATGCTGGTTTTAAAAGGACGTTCAGAAACATCATTAGACCATCGACTTAAACGTATCATCCAATCAAGAAGAGGGGTCGACTATAAAAATAGAGGAACGCACAGATCAAAGTTTATATCAAGAATTTACAGTAAATCCTCACAGCATCAAAATTTTAAGGTAAGTGAACATGACAACTAATATTTTTTTGTGATTGAAAATATTTTATAGATGTCTAATGCTAAATATATTAATGAAATCAACTTAAACTGTCTAAAAGGATTGGTAAACTGTGCACAAGTAAGTGCGGAAGTAAGGTTTGTATAAAGTTTGAAAGTTGATTTACTTGAATTTATTGAAATAGTTATATAAAATAATTCTTTTATAACATTTGAGGTGTTCATTTTTATTCCAGTTACTAAAATTGGTCCTTTTTAGATTTTAAAACATTAAGACACATAATACGGGGAAATTATAGATTGTTTAACATGATGGGGTATTTAGCATTGATTACAAAATGAAATAAAATGCTTGCATTCAAATCCTGATTAGATATACTTCCTTAAAAAGGTTTTCATTTCCTTTCATTATTTTAACCTTCCGTTGTCTATTGTTTATACAAGTACATGTTATCATAAAAATGAATATACAGTTCATAACCTTATCATATTAACATCTTACTTCTTGCCTCCTTGGTCTTGATGTGAATGTAATAGGTGTTTGCTTTATTTTTAGAATGGCAGTTTGGAAATCAACCAACGGATCATCCATCCCAAAAGATGCAATAAGAGCTGGATATGAGAAGGATGGAACACCACTTTTTATAGCCAGGGCCGATATGAATGGCATCATGACACCTGGAAAATGCTCAGTTGAGCTTAATGGAGCCCATATTCCATTTGACGGAAAAGAAGAAATCGTTCCTTATTACGATGTTTTAGTTCTTCCTTTCACAAGTAATGGATTTTTAGATTGGCAGAAGGCTTCTAACGGGTACGTGCCTTGCAATGCCTACGAGACGGCTGGCGGAATTTATATTGGTAGAGCCTTCCACCACGGGAGCTTAGTGCCAGGGAAAATTAATGTTGATCACAGCTGTGCATACATTACTTACGGGGGAGAAGAATTTAGAGTTGAAACTTACGAGGTCCTGACTAAGGAGAAATGAAACTTGTACGATGTTTGCAACAAGTTATGATATTTGTTTTTTGAACTATTTAAAACATCTATCAAAATTTCCGTACTCTTAATTTTAACCTTTTATATTGTTTTTATTCAAATACAATACAACTTTTATAGCTTGCATATTTTTTCTCTTCTTTTATCAGTTATCTACTCTAGATATACTAAAAATAAAAGTTTTTTTTTTCATATTTTTCTCTTCTCTTCTAATTTACTCTAGAAATACTGAAATAAAAGGTTCTTTATGTTTTTGATATCATTTACTAAAAAGCAAGAAAATATATGCAGAAAATTTGGTACAATGTTATAGAGTCAGGAATATTTTTTTTTTTGCTTTGGAAACAATATGATACTATATGACCGGTCTGCAGGGGATGCTCACTTCTCCATGGCACCTGAGCCCACCTCTGATGTTTTTGATCTTGAATACTGTTCGTTATCTCCATATTTTTCATGTATTTGTCCTTCCCAGTTCCTTTAAATTCAATAAAAGTTACAATATGTATATTGGTTTATTTTCAGACAACAAAGGGAAAAACCAACACATGGCTCAAAGCGATGATAGTATTTACTATCTCTCTGTTGTTGTCTGATCGGCTAACACTTGTTGCGCAAATGATCAAGCATAAAACATGGTATAAACTGTGTTTTTCTATTTTAAGACTGAAAAACTTGCGGTTTCTAAATCTTAAACATTTTTGTTTGAAAAAAAGAATATTGATGACGTTCAGGTTTTTAAACCAAGATCTAACACCTGCTTTTTTTTACTGTGAGATCATAACGCATCTATCGGGATATAAATACACAATTTACCATAAAGCCCATTATGAAATTTGATCACGTGATCTACCCGTTTTTATAAATCAATAGATGTGCTTAAATACTTCATTTTTTATTTTAATATTTCATATTCATTTTTATATCCATTTTATTTTGATGACGCCATTAAGGAATTTATATGCACAATCAATGGAGTAAAAATTTTCCAATATTTACATTTTCTGTGTTTTCTACTAAACCTACAGTGAAATTGATTCGAAAACTATTTTAGTGTATATTCAAGCGTAGAAATATACACAGAAAAACGTGCTACTAACGTCAGACTGAATCAAAAGAGACGTTAGTAAAGGTATTACGATATAGGGCAGCGGGAAATTCAAATATTGAATATATTTATGATGCTAGAAATTCAAATATTGAATATATTTATGATGCTAGCGTGCTTCATGAAATATGCCTATGTGACAGGTCTTTGAGATTCACACACCAATAACTCACATAAAACTGAAAAAAAAAACATACCTTTATTGAGTTAATAAAATAAAATCGATTCACACCTTAAAAATTATAATTATATGATCAGGCAAAAATCTTACAAAGAGTCACACAGATTTATGAATTTATGACATTGACGTTTGAACCTCAAAGTACACAGGGGTATTCCTTACGCCATATATATGTCCATATGGAGTTGTGGTATAAAATTTCATTGCAAAAGCTCAATGGCATATAAAGATATCGCGCGAAAACAAGTGTTTAAACAGACAGAATTTCTGAATTTAATACCTTGACCTTTGACCTCGAAATCAAGAGGGTCTTCTAATTGCCATATAAGGTGTAAACAGTTGTGTAAAATTTCACTGCAAAAGCTCAAAGACTTCACGCAATATTGCGGGGTAGTGAAAGTGTTACAGACAGACAGAACTATAGATGGACGGACAGACAGACTGAAATTGATATTCTCTAGTTTCAGCGGGGGGCAACAAACGAGCAAGCTTAGCCAGTTGTGTTTTCTTTCCGAAGTATATGTTGTATGACTTAACAAGTCTGTCCGCTATTTAGCATTGGGATCGAATAGCCTGTTTCCCTGGCCTTCCCATAGGCTAGTAGGGCGCCGTAACGGATCCTACCTGTACAAATTGTTCCGCCCGGAATATAGGGGGAAATGAGGCGTACTTCGCATGTGAGTTAAGGCTACATATGGAAATTTCTATACGAAATATCTAATTAAATTCCATAATTGCTCTACATACCGCACAGAAAATGCTAAGACTTGTTTTCTAATACATTCTTGGTACCCAAGACATGCAATAGCCAGTACACATTATGACGTCATATTATGACGTCATCGACCTGTACTACACAAGTTTATCAGAAACATCAACAAAATCGCTTCGGCGCAAGGGCATACCTTACTTTGTTTTACAGAAACAAGGTATCAAAAGACGCAGGATATTCCAAGGATTTAAGATATTGCTGCACAAATGTCGGCAGTGCAATTGGTTACTTACTATTCGTGCAGTTTTAAGTTTTTACAAGGATAAAAATTCACTGTCCAGGGTAAGTTTCATCAAATTTTTATCAATTGAGAAAGCGCATAGAATTTGTGCAGCAATTTTATTAATTTTAAGAATATTCACCTTAATATTATACATTGTTTATTTTAAATTAGATAGGATAGGCCCTTGCGCCGACGTGATTTTGTTTATATGATTTAATACCTTGAATGGGAGAGAACAATGACGTCATAATATGACGTCATAATGTACACTTGCAAAAATAAACTGTGGGTACTGAGTATGTATAAGAAAATCAATTTGAACCTCCTCTGTACATAAAATATACAAATTATGAATTTTCATAAGCTTATTTGCATAGAAATATCCATATTTAGACTTAACTCTCTTGCGTTGGAGAGTGAATTCCGGGCGTCAGTTTGTCTCTCTATATATGGTGATACACAGGTTACGGGCGTAATCCAAGCGGAAAACAAGAGGAATTGCATGGGCAGGAATTTGAGGCGAAAAATGCAAATGAGCTACGCCCGGAAAAACAAATGACGCCCGGAAAAGAAATTACGCGTGGAAAATATAATTACGCCTGGAATGTCCTTATTATAATATAATACTATGTGACCTAAAAACCTATGTATTTACCAATGTTAACTAAGAAAAACATTAAGATTATGATTTACAACTTCAGCATTTTGAATTGTAAGAAAACATAATGTCGGGTCATTAACATATAGTATAGAAATATAACATAAATTTTGTGTATTAAGGGACACTTAAAAACATCCAAGATTGAGTGTGTATATAGAATTAAACAAACTTTTCACAATACCGGTACATTTTATCACTGTAGTAATCATATTGAAAGAATTTTAGTTACTCTATCAATACAATTCTTCATTTACTCAGTAGTTTACAGTTCCTCAGACTCACTGCAGCCTGACTATCAGACTATTTATGATTTCTCAGAAATGTGTGCAAGGAAACTCAAATATCTTAAGTAATTTTAGTGTCAACAAGTTATAACTATTATCATTCCACATTAGGCGACCATAATTTGATTTTTAGTTTTACGGACCTTTTCAAGAAAGGTCTTGTCGGAGGACGATAAAAAAAGAGACAAAAATCAAGCTTGCAACGACCTTTTTCACATATAAAAAGTCACACATTTCACTGTAGTATAAAACAAAACAAAAAACAACTTACAAGATATGTTTTTTTTTTTAAATATTAATACGCATTACATGTATAAATGTTGTTCATTATAAAAATTACAACTTTTACTTCAAACATTGTTTAATATGAGTACCATGTAATATTTGAAATTATGAAAGTTTGATTATGTTCTTCACTGTATAGTTTGCACATTCATTTGAGTGTCATTTGAATAATATTCAGGGTAAATATCCAAGTTTAACTTGGCAATTAAACGAATTAATAATATTCTACAGACGGTCTGAGTTTCCAGCTTTTAACTGATGGATGAATGGATTTTTCTCACTATAAGGAGCAAGAGAACCGTTTCCTGAATTTAATAAAGATCTGAAATTGATGGAATTGGAAGTACCTGTTAGCCAAACTTAAAACTTTATTCATTTTTTAAAAATAACATGCGTAATCTATCGAGAATGAATTAGATGGATTCTTAGATCCTGCATTCCTTTTTTTACTCTTAGTACATATGATATCAAACTAAGCATTATTGTAGTCCTGTTCTAATCTACTATATCAATATATTTTGAAATTAAAAAACTTTATTACCCTGTTTAGCTACATAAATTCAAAGTCTTCTAGAGGTACCGTCAAGTTGCTCTGCAGTTTCAAGGGCTTTCATATACAGGTTTTGATGTAGGATTTGCTAAGTCAATGAATCTCATAATCCGCGGTGTTCCCTCTGCAGACTCTTTATTAGTTACCATGTACTTGCTTTCATTTCCTCTTTAAATTAATTATAAAGTACTGTAGTTCATGTCTTTCCTGATCACCGTATTATTTATGGAGGAATTGTTTTGTTTTCCACATCTGGTATCTCTGTCTTTGATAAAAAAACACTTTTCATGAGGATAATGAGCAATTACAACTGCAATTACATCTGGTAGCACAGTTGACATCTTGATTATTACCTGTTACCAGTGCCAATAAACAGATTAGGTACCGGTAAACACTGCATGACCGCCATTTTTGTTTTTGACTTGTCGGTATTTTACAAATCGAAGAAGGTAAAAAAATCCGGATTTTTTCGAAATCGATAGAAACAGCAATTAAAAAATAGAGAGAGACATGCAATGGGGAGGGTTCAGAATTGGTAGATTCTCGATGAAATCAAAGTTGACAGCTCACTTTCTTCTTCCATTCTGCACATGTGTTTTGATTACGTTTCTGACTGATTTGCTTTTATAAAACACAGGTTTGACACGAGCGGATTGAAAAATTCCGATTTTATTTTTTTATTTTTGAAATGCAAATTTTTAGAGTCGGCGGATCCGTAAAACTAAAAATCAAATTATGGTCGCTTTATCCTAATCAAATTTACTCAAATAGGCACCTTATCTGAAATGACCCTTAATTGATAATTAAATTGACCAATCAGAGGATTTTACTTCTCCTGAAAGTTTTAGGCGTAATTTTTTCTTCTATTTCCCTGCTATTTTATGCCCGGAAATCTTAACTTGCCAATTGACGCCCGGAATATACAAACGACGCCTGTAAGACGTCTCTTCTCCTGAGGCGTAACTTTTAGAAAATTCCGTCTCCGCCTCAAGTACGCCCGGAATTTGCCAATTCCTGCTCAATTCCACCAAAATTCCAGGCAGAATCCGCCTTTGAAATTCATACAGGTATCTACCGCTTACCCACATGGAACCAAACACCTTGATTCTTTGGTCCAGCAAAATGCATGTTGCCCTCAAACTCAGTCAATGGCTGTATCATATCCAATTTTATAAAATAACATAAAGATAACAAAGTTTTCATATACTTTATTTTCCAGTATTTTGAGGCTTAACAACTTGATTTCAACATTAACCCTAAAACTTAAACATTCCTCAAACAAAGGTCAATTTGAATCATGTCTCATGGCATAATTTGATAAACTAAAAATCACACTTGCACAATAAAATGACTTTCTTTAATCCTCCCTTTTCACATACACCAATAGACATATTATCATCATGATGTGTTACTTTGTCAGACCATGTTATAGTAAATTTTACAAGTATCTACCTGGTCTCGCATGAAATTCTATCAAAATGCTGGGTTAACAACAAAACAATGGTTTATTGTTTATAACAAAAATGAATTCATAAAAGCACTTCTCGTGATAAAAGTAATAAACTAATTTTTTTTTCAGCTCACTTATTACATGCATTAACATTATCATTGAGTTTTGAAATGTGACAAGAATATTTTTCTGGTGTAAAATGTTTCACTAGAAACAAAATATTTAAAGAAGATAGTCACCATTGTAACAGAAGATTAATCAATAACTTTTATGCGTGGTTCGTTCCTATATTTTTAAGCTCTATGGTCACATTATTTCCATACACACATATTAAATTATCATTTGTATTGTATGCATTGTATGTCCTCACAAGTTCCTTCTCAAACCACAGCACATCCCTCTACACAGTAATAATCTTCCACAGCTTTTACAAGATCAACCATTGTCATACAACATCAAATAACATCTACACAGAATAATCATCTACAGCTTTTACAAGATCAACCATTGTCACACGACATCAAATAACATCTACACAGAATAATCATCTACAGCTTTTACAAGATCAACCATTGTCATACAACATCAAATAACATCTACACAGGAATAATCATCTACAGCTTTTACAAGATCAACCATTGTCAAATGACATCAAATAACATCTACACAGAATAATCATCTACAGCTTTACAAGATCAACCATTGTCACACGACATCAAATAACATCTACACAGAATAATCATCTACAGCTTTTACAAGATCAACCATTGTCACACGACATCAAATAACATCTACACAGAATAATCATCTACAGCTTTTACAAGATCAACCATTGTCATACGACATCAAATAACATCTACACAGAATAATCATCTACAGCTTTTACAAGATCAACCATTGTCACATGACATCAAATAACATCTACACAGGAATAATCATCTACAGCTTTTACATGATCAACCATTGTCACACGACATCAAATAACATCTACACAGAATAATCATCTACAGCTTTTACAAGATCAACCATTGTCAAACGACATCAAATAACATCTACACAGAATAATCATCTACAGCTTTTACAAGATCAACCATTGTCACACGACATCAAATAACATCTACAATGAATAATCATCTACAGCTTTTACATGATCAACCATTGTCACACGACATCAAATGACATCTACACAGCAATAATCATACACAACTTTTACATGATCAACCATTGTCACACGGCATCATATAACATCTACACAGTTTAATCATCCACAACTTTCACAAGATCAACCATTGTCATATGACATCAAATAACATCTACACAGAATAATCATCTACAGCTTTTACAAGATCAACCATTGTCACACGACATCAAATAACATCTACAATGAATAATCATCTACAGCTTTTACATGATCAACCATTGTCACACGACATCAAATGACATCTACACAGCAATAATCATACACAACTTTTACATGATCAACCATTGTCACACGGCATCATATAACATCTACACAGTTTAATCATCCACAACTTTCACAAGATCAACCATTGTCATATGACATCAAATAACATCTACACAGAATAATCATCTACAGCTTTTACAAGATCAACCATTGTCATACGACATCAAATAACATCTACACAGAATAATCATCTACAGCTTTTACAGATCAACCATTGTCACACGACATCAAATAACATCTACACAGAATAATCATCCACATCTTTCACAAGATCAACCATTGTCACACGACATCAAATAACATCTACACAGAATAATCATCCACATCTTTCACAAGATCAACCATTGTCACACGACATCAAATAACATCTACACAGAATAATCATCCACATCTTTCACAAGATCAACCATTGTCACACGACATCAAATAACATCTATACAGAATAATCATCTACAGCTTTTACAAGATCAACCATTGTCATACGACATCAAATAACATCTACACAGGAATAATCATCCACAACTTTTACAAGATCAACCATTGTCATACGACATCAAATAACATCTACACAGAATAATCATCCACAACTTTCACAAGATTAACCATTGTCATATGACATCAAATAACATCTACACAGAATAATCATCTACAGCTTTTACAAGATCAACCATTGTCATACGACATCAAATAACATCTACACAGAATAATCATCTACAGCTTTTACAGATCAACCATTGTCACACGACATCAAATAACATCTACACAGAATAATCATCCACATCTTTCACAAGATCAACCATTGTCACACGACATCAAATAACATCTACACAGAATAATCATCCACATCTTTCACAAGATCAACCATTGTCACACGACATCAAATAACATCTACACAGAATAATCATCCACATCTTTCACAAGATCAACCATTGTCACACGACATCAAATAACATCTATACAGAATAATCATCTACAGCTTTTACAAGATCAACCATTGTCATACGACATCAAATAACATCTACACAGGAATAATCATCCACAACTTTTACAAGATCAACCATTGTCATACGACATCAAATAACATCTACACAGAATAATCATCCACAACTTTTACAAGATCAACCATTGTCATACGACATCAAATAACATCTACACAGGAATAATCATCTACAGCTTTTACAAGATCAACCATTGTCACACGATATCAAATAACATCTACACAGGAATAATCATACACAGCTTTTACAAGATCAACCATTGTCACACGACATCAAATAACATATACACAGGAATAATCATCTACAGCTTTTACAAGATCAACCATTGTCATACGGCATCAAATTACATCTATACAGAAATAATCATCTACAACTTTTACAAGATCAACTATTGTCACACGGCATCAAATAACATATACACAGGAATAATCATCTACAGCTTTTACAAGATCAACCATTGTCACACGATATCAAATAACATCTACACAGGAATAATCATACACAGCTTTTACAAGATCAACCATTGTCATACGGCATCAAATTACATCTATACAGAAATAATCATCTACAACTTTTACAAGATCAACCATTGTCACACGATATCAAATAACATCTACACAGGAATAATCATACACAACTTTTACAAGATCAACCATTGTCATACGGCATCAAATTACATCTATACAGAAATAATCATCTACAGCTTTTACAAGATCAACCATTGTCACACGGCATCAAATAACATATACACAGGAATAATCATCTACAGCTTTTACAAGATCAACCATTGTCACACGATCTCAAATAACATCTACACAGGAATAATCATACACAGCTTTTACAAGATCAACCATTGTCACACGACATCAAATAACATATACACAGGAATAATCGTCTACAGCTTTTACAAGATCAACCATTGTCACACGGCATCACATAACATCTACACAGAATAATCATCCACATCTTTCACAAGATCAACCATTGTCACACGGCATCAAATAACATCTACACAGGAATAATCATCTACAGCTTTTACAAGATCAACCATTGTCATATGTTATCAAATAACATCTACACAGAATAATCATCCATAGCTTTCACAAGATCTACCATTGACACATGAATTTAAATAACATCAACACAGATTAATCTCCTCTGTTACAGCTTTAAACAATGTCTTTAAAAGGCATTATACAGAATCTACACAGGATAAATCAAACATCCACTGTTGTCAAACCACTGTCTTAAGGCATTACACAACACATGAGGAAGGGAGTTAATGTCTCGCAGTATGATGTAGAAAGGAAAGGGGAAGTTATCCATGTAAGGCTTGATTTTTGGTAGATGAAAATAAACCGTCGCTCACCTAACAGGTGCTTGGTCTCTAGGCCTGCTGGGAGTGTAAGGCTTCTATCTGTCTCTGTAACTTCTCTCTCCTGTCAATCAAGTTGAGGGTCAAAGGATGTTGTAGGTGGGAGGGAGTGACCAGCAGATGTAGACCCGTCATTTGTCTTGACCTCAGTATCTGTATTTTAAAATATTCAAAAATTCCTACAACTGATAAAAAAATATTTATTTCTATTACTTTATATGTAAAAGAAAGATATGAAAAATAACGAATAGTATTCAGTCTCAAAGTCTATTACACAATTAAGCATTGAATTAATATTTTTGGATGTCTACGGTCCTTTGACACACCTGGCCGTGCCGACAAATTGAATACCGCGCTTTAGCGCGGTATGATAATTTGTCGCAAGGCCAGGTGCGTTATAGGACCGTAGACATCTAAAAATATGATTTCAATGATTATATTTACATGTACATTCTCTAATTTTCCTTCTTTATAATTGCTTATTTCGTTAATCTTAAATTGAATTTAGCACCCTTCAAAACTGTCTTGATCAATAGTTGTTAGAGCCGTCTGTGACGTCAAATGACGTAAAATAACGTTGCAAAGTTAAATAACGCAAACAAACATTGCGAGGAAAAAAGTGTCAAATTAATTCTTAACCCTAACTACATTAATTTTTACATTAATTTTTTAGGGTTATATTTTTTCATGAAATTGTAATAAAACATTTTACATGTTGGTGTTCCTAAAGTATTGAAAATGCATATAGTTCCTACTGAGTACCAGGGTATTCTAACGCGCGGTGACAAGGTTTCGCGTGTGTTACAGAAATTTTAACGTCGTGGATTTCTAATAGATTTCATAAGGAAAATTACACTGAATGTAAATATTACAAAATAAGTGCAGAGCAAGAACGGACCCCCGAAACATCAAAGTTGTGATCAGTATCTAATTTTTTGAGATAAAATTGATAATCAACAGGATATAGCAAATTCCAGTTTTTTTTTACACACATCAATATTTTTATGTGTACATCTGTCTTTAACTTACCTCCCTTTGTTTAAGCTGTAATTTGATCTTTGTCTTGACCACAGAATCAACCTTGGTTTGTGGAGGAAAATGCTTAGTAGACCTGCATACACCCACATTTTCTCTACTGTACTCATATCAGCCTCATTGTCAATTATACTGCAAGTATTCCACTCAAACACTCCCAGACTATAAATAAATCAGGCCTCATAACTCCAAGCAGGAGATCTATTATGGTTTGAATTAATTTTTAACTGCCCCTGTGAGAAGGATCTTTGTTTTGGAGGCATGTGATGAACTCTTACACACTCTTTTGTATTTGTCTTCCGATTCCTTTGATTTAAACATGGTCACAGTGAAGTATTGAAACAAACACTTCAACAATATGCTGTCTCAGCAGTTTTCTAAGGGGACAACACGAGTGCCTTGGTATATTTTAAATGTTTATCATTAAAATCATTTTATTGACTTTCTCTAAAGTCTTTGAATTCATGAAGCTTGTGAATACACACAAAATCTAAATTACAACTGACCTAGTTTTTAGATTCTCTTTACACAACATTGAACCTTGAGACAAGATGTGCCGTGACAGGATCTGTGTTTTGTGTAGACTTGTATTTTTGTCTCTCAGGGGTACATCAACAGTAAGATGTTTGTCCTGTGATGACTTCTGTGTACGAGGTCTGTCCTGTGATGATTTCTGTGTTTCCACAGATTCTCCACACAACTGGTGGCAGGTATTTTGACTTAGAACTGACCTGTGAAGCCTTTCTGGATTTTGTAAATGTAGTGATAAACAACATTAAAATTTTATCAAAATATTTGACCTCTGGCTGGCAATTAAATTTAAGATTATCTTATATCAGAGGGTGAAGAGCAAACA
The DNA here is from genome assembly GCF_032062105.1 of Saccostrea cuccullata. NCBI lineage: Eukaryota > Metazoa > Mollusca > Bivalvia > Ostreida > Ostreidae > Saccostrea > Saccostrea cuccullata. The sequence goes on along the minus strand of NW_026935698.1, from coordinate 16,524 downwards.
TTAATACCTTATTATATATTTTTTTTATTTCATAATACATTAACATTTTTCAATATCCCCAAGAAACAGAGTTGTATGGTAATGCAAACATGTTTGTTTGTGGATGTGATATATCCTGTACTAATTGGATTGATTCTAACTATATTTTATAACGTCCCTCGTGAGAAATTTCACTCATATGGAGACGCCACCACATGCCAGTGGAGATGAAAATATTTTCCTAAACTCGGTACTCAGGGCCATTGAACAGGAAGGGATCTTTTTCGCGTCACCCCGACCTTCAGGGTTATATGGTCTCGTACACAGGACCAGCCCCCGCATCCCACAGTGGGAATTGAACCCAAGACATAAGGATCGACTCCTAACTTTAACACTCTAGAGAAGAACTTCTAACCATTGCATCACAAAGGAGAACTGTTCTCAATGGAAGTGACTTTATTTGCATTGGGATCAATGTCAAATGATGTTTGAATTGTAGATATGCTCTTTGCAAGGGGTTGTTCTGGTTTGCAGTGCCGTTGTTGAGAATCATACAGTTATACCACATTCTCTATCAAATGTCATTGATCATGATTTTTTACTGTATTGTACGTTGATCTTGATCAAGATGATTTTATTAAAGTTTTAGTTTTTTGCTCTTCTGAGTGAATTTTTACTGCAATGCAGGAAATCCTGTTGTACTTTAGTTTAAGAACAGTACATTAGTATGATAAAGTTCAATATTTTATTAAATTAAATATACCAATTCTTTAAAATTTTTGAATTATAAACATTTCTAAAAAAAACAAGACAAGTATCGTTTAACATTATATATTTTATTTTTCACTCTTTGCTTCAAATCTGTTATTTAAAATTACATTTACTGTGTGGTAGTCTAGCCCACTTATTCTCTTATTCAATTTCTGCATTGATGCAAAGACTTACGGCATGGGGATTTAAATTTTCTTGTTATTCGGCTAACCTCAACTATTTACGTTATCTAAGACACAATATGTTCATGTTTAAAGCAGGACGTAAATAACACTCTACCTGGATACACGTCATACATTACAAATGGCCGACACTCATCACGACTATGAATGAGATTTACTGGACCACAAAAAAAGTATTAATTCAATTCATGTTCAGTATGTTGTAATCTATACCCGCTTATGAGACTAGTGTCTTAATAACCTACACTCTGATAATAAATATGTTGTAGAGCTTTCATCAATAATAATGAATGAAGTCCCAGACACAGCCCAGCATTATATTGAGTGTGACACGGAATCCTGTATAAACTTCTCTGTGTTTTACTGCAATACCTGTCATCAGCGAATATGTGACCAATGCAAACAGCGCCATCTAGAGCTGAACAAAGAACATGATATTGTCCTCTATAGACGGAGAAAGAAAAAACTTCCTTCAGAGAAATGCAAGATCCACCCCACAGAAAAATTAGATATTTTCTGTGATGTTTGCCAGGATCCTCTTTGTTCTACATGTTTTGACCAAGACCACAGTGACCATGGTAAAAGTGACCTTGAAACCATCTATAATGACATTTTACAGCGATGTCAGAAGGAAATAAATGATATCTGGAACAACATCCCTAAAGCTAAAGATAACATTGAATCAATGAAAAATTATGTCAAGAATGAAATTGCCAAAATAAGAGTTTCCATGCAGAAGAGAGCTGATGAACTGAAAATGGTTGTTAATAGTGTTCTAACTGATAATAATAAAAAATTAGATGAGATCGAGAACTCTGTCCTAAATCATATGGGGGAACAACAGAAAAAAACAAAGGACTACACAGATTACTTGGAAGGAATGATTGTAGACTATGAGAGTAAAATGTCTTCAATTAAACCCACAGAACTCATGACATTCCATTCAGACATTTCATTAGCTACCCTGAAGATGACTAGTAAATCTGAACCCAACTTGCCAAACTTTACATTTGGTACACTAAATAAAGAAGAAATAGCCAAACAGTTTGGTGAAATAGAACTAGATTTATCAGAAAGGTTTGAGCCTTCTTCCATCACAAAAGTAAAAGAAGTCGCTCTCCAGAGACCTATAATTTACCACTTGTCTCAATTGCCCCCAAATAAATTTTGGGCTAGTGATATCTTAGGGAATCTCACACAGTATGATATGGAAGGAAACATCTTAAAGATCATATCCACCAATATTGGATACATTCAAGGTAACCACACAGTCACGACAGAGGGTAACCTACTTTACACAGATAACGATAAAAACACGGTATACAGAGTAAGCAGTGACATGTCCATCAACAAGTTTTTCGAGACAGGGAAATGGAAAGCTGGAGCCATCTACTCCTCTCCTGTTAACGGAAATATATTGATTGTGATGGAGATTAAACCAATCCAAAAGATAACTAAATACAGCAGAGAGGGAAGGAAGTTACAGGACATACAGTGGGATGATAAAGGAAAAACTCTCTATAAAAGTATAAATTATATCACAGAGAACATCAATGGCGACATCTGTGCATCTGACTGGAAAGCTGGTAAGGTTGTTGTGGTGACAGCATCAGGGGAGTACCGCTTCACTTATTCTGGTCACCACTCTCAGTCTCAATTCCGTCCTTTTGGAATCTGTACAGATGTCCTGGGAAACATTTTGGTGTGTAATGGCTATTTTACAAATAATGAAAACTGCACTAGTATCCACCTGCTTGACTTGAATGGTCAGTGCCTGTCTCTTTTACTCACACCAAAACAATGTCCTCCACGTCCCTGTGCTCTCTGCATTGATAAACAACACAATCTCTGGGTTGGGACATTGAATATTCGTACTGTCTTTGTGTACAAATATTTGCAGAATACAAACCCATGATTTTTTGTATTTACTTTATTGTTAATGCTTCATTAGTGTATGTTACGTACAACCATTAAAAGTGCTAATCAAGAAAAAAAATTACTAGAAAGGTTTAAAACATCCACTGGAAAAAGAATTTAGTTGGTTCCATGATTCCATCCCATGAAGCCCAAAGAAATTCTCAACAGATTAAATCACTGAACCGACCAGTTCATACAGACCGGTTCATACAGTATTGAACATACTGATTTCGCTCTTTAATGAGTTCATCTATGTGCAGTTGAAGTCCTGGATTATACGAGTTTGTTAAATGACTACCTTTTCAGAGAAGAAGATGAAAATATTTAAAAATTAACGCCCGATAGGATGGACGTAAACGCAAAGCAATAGGTCATCTGATTAAACTTATAATCTAGTAGTGTGGTTTGAATTGGATTGCAGTTACTTGGGAATAGACTTGTTTTAAAAAATGATTATTTGCTCATCCAGAAATATAAATCAAAATAAGCATCTTGAGCAAGTTTGAGTTTTCAGCTATTGATGCATCATCCCTGCAAGTTTGGTTCAAATATATCTTCTACTTCCTGGTAATGGACCTGGTCCAATAAAATAACCTGGTCAGTCAGGTCCAGTTTATCAAGTGAATCAACTCTGGTATTGTGCAACTGTTTCAGAAAAAACTTTCTTAAGCGCAAAAGTGGTTAACATAAGGCTAATAGTCACCTTGGAAAAGACACGAAGATGACAAAGATGACATAGCATTTGAACACAATTTTCTGCTCCAACAAACTTCAACCCAAGATTATGATGCCGAAAGGAACGCCGAGGAAAAGTTCCCCCAACCTTTATTGTGTTGAGCTAAAAAGTGTAAATTTTACAGAAAGCTTTACCTCCAGCTACAACTAAATGATGTTGTAAAAAAAAAGAAGCAAAGAATGGATATACATGTAGTGGTATCTTTTCATACGATATTACATAATTAATGCCATATTTCGGCAAATAAAAAATAAGAAAATATCTGTAATTATTTTAATTTACCATAACAATATCATCATTCATAATTTGTTTTCCATTTTGTTTTCATAATTTGTTTTCCATTTTGTTTTGTGTTTGAGCTATTCAACTTCTTGATTAAATCATAAATAAAAGAAACCTCAGCATTCCTCAAACAAAAGTACATGTGTTCTTCTTCATAAGTAACTTATGGCATATTTTGACAAATCAAAAGTCACTTGTGTTGCACATGCATTGTGTTGTTGATTGTACTGTAAATGTTGTATGTGCTTGTGTAAGTCCACAAGAAAAAAAACCTTTCACAGAAGCCCAGTAAATCCATCTGCACAAAATTTATTAAACATCCATTGCCGTCACACATTATCCTAAGGCGTCACGCAGAATCTACACAGAATGAATTAAACATCCACTGCCGTCACAAGTTCAAACCATTGTCTTAAGGCCTCAAATGACAAATGACACATAAGGAAGGGAGTTTATCTCTTGCAGTATAATGTAGAAAAGAAAGGGAAATTAATCCATGTAGGACTTGATTTCTGAAAGATACATCTTATATAACAAATGATTTTATGTCTGATATCAACATCATGTTTAAAACTTTATTCTAAAAATTATTACCAAGTCATGAGCAAAAAAAAAAAAAACTTCGCAGTGCTTTCCAAGATTTGATTTTTTTTCCTTTTTTGGATATAATAAATAACACATTTGTCAAAATGTTTTACAATAAAATCTATTTTTTATGTGATTTAATAATTTGTTACAACAAAACCCGAATTATTAAAAAATATGATGACAATTATATCCCACTCCACATATTCTCTTTAAAAAAAACGCATAGTAAAATTTTAGTGACACATTAAACATAAAGATTCTTTAGTAAAATGATGCATTGATTAAGCATAAATGTGTTAAGCAACAGAAATACTGCCAAAATGTCATAATTACTCAAAAATTTTGAAAATTTTAAAATCATATTCAGTTTGAGGCCATTAAGGATCAATATCTGGTATGCCCCCGCAGACACAAATGATAGCCACAAACGGCATCTAATGGAATTAAATGTGTGTAATAAAAATTGTATAGGAATAATCTCCCACTCCAAATGTAGAACTTTGGTCAGTTGTTGCAGAGTCTGGTGATTCGATTGTCTTTGGCAAATCATCTCAATCCATTTTGTCCAATGCTGCTTAATTTGGATTAAATCTAGCGATTTAGATGAATGTGACAGGAACAGTATGCTGTATGTCAAACGAGCCGTAGGTGGCTGTTTATTGTGATATTGCAAAACGGTTTTACGATGCTGCAAATTGGAATGGGCACGTGTAGGTAGAACATGGTTAGAGTACCCTTTTCAATCAAAGTCCATTGAATTTGAACGAAATCAATTTTACCTTCATATAATAACATTTTCAATAGCATTACACCACCAACACCAACTATTTCAACGTCCTGGAGGCATTTATTCTGTCTAACATTCATTACAAAGCATTGACACTCTTAAACTTATAAGAGGCTTTCAGATATATATTCTGGACTAGTAGCTAAACCAAAATGTTAAGCAGAGATTCTGTGGTCATACTCTATTGATTTGAGATCTTTGAAGTCGATATTTGGGGTGTTGGTGGGTCAAAAAAGTAGTATGAATAATCCACTTGCAATAAATCGTAGCCAACTGAAAACGGTCTTAAAATGATCTGTGCAGTTCAATGATAGCGAATCCTTTAGATGACGTCATTGAATTACATTAATTGCAATTAATGCAATCCTCTGAAGTGATGCTGTGCTGCTGATGTCACACGTAGTCTACCATATTTGTTTGCGAACATTATATTGGGTATTTGATGTTAATGATTTATGTTTTATAGGTTAGATATGGCGCTGTGCGTAACATTTAAAGTTCTTGCAATTGTAGATTGCAGTACCCCTGCTTCCAATCACCCATTTTCTTTTTTGTGCTTTGCATCATTCAGATGCAGCATTTTTAGGAAGCGTCCTTTTCAAGATAAAATCAGATTCAAAATATCGAGAACCCTCACTTTTGATAGACCCTTTGTACCTGAAGGAATTGCATCAAAATTCAACAAATGAAAATTGAGATCAAAAGTTTAGGGTAAATTTTGCAAAATCAGGGGTTTTTTTGTCTGTGAGACTTAATTGCTAAAAAATCACGCATTTTATTCATTATAACCATAAACAAGAGGCCCATGGGCCACATCGCTCACCTGAGAAGCTTTGACCATTCTGTTCATTACCAGATTTCCCCCTTGTTATACATAATGCATCCCCACCCTACCACACTGATCAATATTTAGACAGTTTGAAATCTACAGTATCCCATGATCCTTCCATGGGCACACATGTTTCAGCTTTTTTGGCCCAGTAGTTCCTGAGAAGAAGATTTTCAAAGATTTTTTCCTATATATTTCTATGTAAACTTTTGATTCCCCGTTGTGGCCCCGCCCTTCCCCTGGGGGTCATGATTTGAACAATTCAGATTCTTCACTATACCAGGATCCTACCACATAAGTTTCAGCTTTTCTGGCCCAGTGGTTCTTGAGTAGAAGATTTTCAAAGATTTTTCCTATATATTTCTATATAAACCTTGATTCCCCATTGTGGCCCCACCCTTCCCCTGGGGGTCATGATTTGAACAATTTAGAATCTACACTATACCAGGATGCTTCAACATAAGTTTCAGCTTTTCTGGCCCAGTGGTTCTTGAGAAGAAGATTTTTCCTATATATTTCTATATAAAACCTTGATTCCCCATTGTGGCCCCACCCTTCCCCTGGGTGTCATGATTTGAAGAATTTAGAATCTACACTATACCAGGATGCTTCCACATAAGTTTCAGCTTTACTGGTCCAGTGGTTCTTGAGAAGAAGATTTTTTAATGACCCAACCCTATTTTTGTCTTTTCTTGATTATCTCCCCTTGCGAGGGGATATGTCCCTTCATTTTAACAATTTATATTCCCCTTCACCCAAGGATGCTTTGTACCAAGTTTGGTCAAAATTGGCCCAGTGGTTCTTGAGAAGAAGTCGAAAATGTGAAAAGTTTACAGACGGACAGACAGACGGACAGACAGACAGACGGACAGACAGACAGACAGACGGACGGACGATGGACAAAATGTGATCATAAAAGCTCACTTGAGCCTTCGGCTCAGGTGAGCTAAAAATAGAAGGTATGACAAAACTATCATCCATTTTTCAGGGCATTGTTCCTACTATGCGATTCTTTTTTTTTCAGAGTATACTTATTATATTGGTACATGTACACTATACGTCTCAAAGTCTATAACAATATTACAATTTCTTTAAACCAAAGTCTTATCTCCAATATATGTTACAGTGTATATCTTAAAATATTGCATAATTAGATACACGATCTAACATGGAACAGCCCGAAATAATACTAAGCTATGGATCATGACTAATTGCAGAAGTTATGTTTCTTGTTGAAGAGGTTATCCTGTTACATATGAAAAAAGCCATTTCCACTTATTCGAGAGTGATTTTCTTAATTATGTTTTAATGCTAATGACAATATTGCAATGTTTCTAACATTGAATGCAAGAGAAACGTTCCTCTTGATTTATTGGTAATTAGGCACAGGATCAGTATTTAAGTCCATAATCATCATTGACGAGCTTTTATGTCTAGGAATCTTTTTAGGTCTTCAAATTAGAACTTAAAGCCAAATTAAATAAGATGTCATCAAAATTCTGCCTGAAACTATAGTAATCAAAAGTACAGGATTAATACCTATCTTTAAGGAAGTCTGTCGTTTCAGACAATTTGAAAGCAGTAAATTAAGGTAAAAAATAACACTTAATCAATGCAAACTTCATTTTAAATGCAAATATTTGAATGAGACGGTTTAAGTTTGACAGTCATAAAAATAAAACTTAAGGAACTAGATTATGTTAGATAAAATCCAATGCAATTGGATACTTTCTTTATATACAGGAAGATAATGCTTGTCATCTGTTTAAGGTAGACATAAAATAAGCACAGTTCTACTTAAGTCTGGGATTACTATTGATAAGTTTTTTGATAACAAAAAATTTGGAAACGGAGGAATAATCCTTTTTTACAAAAGGTTTGCGTGCTATGTCATTCCAATTAATTTCAATTAGATAAGTTGAAGGAAGATATCAAAATAAATATTTTCATCCATCAATAGCAATACAAATTTTTTTTTCATCTTTTGTATTTTCATGTTTAAACTGCATGTATAAACTACATATCTGACTTATTCTCAAGTTTTGTAGCTTCTTTACATTGCTGGCAGTGTGCCACCCTTTTATCTGCAATATTTACAGGATATATGGTAATTTTTTTTTATTTAAACAAAAGTCAGTGCAGATGTATACAATGGGCAGGACGAAGATGTTCAGATTTTTGACAAAACGAAATGACTCCCAGAGTTTTAATATATTCATGAGTTATTTATTGTTTACAAAGATCAAATAGCATTAACGTACAATTTTAATATGCCTTAAAGACGTTAATGGTGATATGTCTAACAAGTTCTAGATCTATGATTGACTTTTTTTTTAATTTTTCAATCGTAAACTTCCCTTACATGTGCTGCAATATACCTCTTTTACATATACCTGCATACGGAGTTAATCTCTGTCAGTTGATAAGATACACAAAAGCTTGCTTTACATATGTACACATTCTAAAATGAGATAAGTAATTGACAAACAAAATGATGAAATGAGATTATTCAGCAGTCTCATTTAAAGTCATTATTTAGTTGGTTCTATGGTCGATACAATAACGTGGTCAGCAAAAACAATTTATCGTTGAGTCAAGTGATGTTGACGTTTATTGATACACTGAATTGACAACGGCTTTTCCAGTTTTTTTTTCGACCATGATAAGGAAAACACGACGGATTTGACCGGTCGGCTTGGGTAAACTCGATTACTGCTGTATATATTCTATATTTTTATTCCTTTTTTCTTTGTTATTTAAGCCTCTAATGTACTGTTTCAGTCTCATACGACTTGCTGATAGCTAGATTCCAAGTAAATACCAAGAAGAAAGTCTTTGTCGATGTGGTGCACGTTTTCCATCATTATAAAGGAACAAATATGAAAGTCTGTCAGGGACTGTAGCTCTAGTTCCCAAGCGCCCTCCCAGTTAGTCTATAACACCTGTATCAGGGCTGATACCGTTTGAAGTATATATAGACTGGAAAATATTATTTTTTTTTAAATCTGAAAACGTGTTAATTATTTTTAGATATAATCACAGGCAATTTTCCTCAAATGGTGGTATAATTATTTAGTGATTTAAGATTCCAAATAAGCAAAGGATTGTTTAAAAATGAACGCATATACTTGATAGACGAAAGCTGCAGAATTGTTTCTCTCTACTTTACAAAATCCAAACACGAAGGACAATACAAATGTTTTTAAATAGAAATCACACTTGCAGTAAAGGTTGAAAGTTAAAAAAAAAAATGTAAATATAAGCAATGAATCATTATATTTTTAAAATATAGTCTCATAACTGCAACGGTGTGTGCAAACAAATTGAGTAACAGGTGTTAGAGAGACTATATGAGACTATATCTTTCAAAGAATAATAATTTATTGGTTAATTTAACTCCAATTTCTGATAATTTACTTATCTTTCACAAGTGTTTTTGTTTTAAACAAATGCAAGAAATATATTTTTTGATAATTCGAACGGATAATATAAATAATGATCTGATAATAATGATAATGAAATTGATATAAATTTGTAATGGTGTTTTCCTGGAAATTTCAAAAGCCTTGGGATATACATATATGTAAATGCAATGTTTATTCACATTTTCTGCTTTTCCTGTGCATTTTCAAAACATCACAGACAATACATATACAAGGGTTATTTAGAAAGTAAGCTAACCATCGTCATAACTATTTATCTAATTTACATTATATTCCGATTTTGTAGAAATATTTCAACATTGAATTCAATTGACATGTATTAAAAAATCTAAAATATTTTGATTTATACCGTTTTTTTTTTACTTTAATAAATGGGAAAATCATTTAGGGAAGATGTAAAAATTTTGTAATTTACAAGCAAGAATTTATTCAATTTATACAAATTATGTCTGAAGTGATGTTTTCTGTAAAATGGCACAAGAATAATTAAAATTATCCTACTAGCTAAGATTAAGAATTGCTAAATTGTTTCACATTTCAATAATTGTGACTGAATATATTGACTTGTAAATAAGGTTTCAATTTCAAAATATAGGTAGTCTTTGTTGGAAACAGTTAAAGCATATGAGACCGTAAAACGTTACGGACGGCAGTGAATAATAAAAGGCCACTAGCCTCATAAGTTCTTGATCTCAAGGCTTGTCGGGAGAATAAGATTTCTGTCTGTCTCTGTAACTTCTCCCTCCTGTCAATTAAGTGTAGGTGGGAGGGTGTTTCCAGTAGATGTAGACCCGTCATTTTTCTATGATGGGTGACCTTGACCTTAATGTCTGTATTGATTTCCTCCAACTGTAAAAAAATCAACCATTACTTTATTTTTTATAGCTGGGAAATTATAAGAAATCGATGTATCAGAGTTCCTGATATCATCCTAAGTAATTTAGCAAAGGTGAATTTAAACATGTAAAGAAGTCGGTTCACTTTATGCATAATATGGCCCTGTAGATATACCAATTAATTGATCAACAAGTGATTTTGTATTTGAAGCATTAAAATAAAATAGAGACTTGGTGCTTCATCTCCTATTAAAAGAATTCTTCTAAAAGTCCAGGTCTTGGAGAACTGGCATTATGAATTTGCAATGTTCTTGAAATTTTAGGTAAACAGGTATAATTGAGTACTTTCTGTGAATAAAAATGGTATCAGTGCACTCTCTGATCTAAAAAATAAAACATGTTCATTAATCCTCAGAAACAATTCTATCATCTACTAGTTGCATATTTTAGATCAGAGGTTGCGCTCTATATTAAATCTAATAAAATAGCTTTAAAAATTGACCGTTTTTGTACACTTTTCCAGAATATGAGAAAATTGACGCATTTCGTGACGTCATAATGCATTGACTAGCAAGAAAATGACGTCATTTTTTATAGATACGTAGTCACCAAAGATCTAAGTAATATCTAATGGATTATTAAGTAAAACTATGCACTTTCAGTTTTTCAGAAATTCACAGGGCCAAATAAGGCAAACATGAACCTTGTTCTTTATTTTGTTATTACTCCATTTATTCGAATACTGGCTATAGATACTATAAACTGAAAATCAGTAAATTACTCAATTTTGACGGTGCTCCATGACACCATTTTTTGTGTTCTAAATCGTTGATAATTTGTAAAAATAGGAAGATAAATTCCATTTTCTTAACTCAAACTATTCAAATTAGTAGTTAAAATATGTGTACTAAATTTGGATGTAATATGACGTTAAATAACAAAGTTACGTCAAAAGTCTACGAACGTTTTGAATGACCCTCGTACAATAAACTTCGAGTCCTATGTTACTGAGAATTGTGCTGTCATATCATATACTTGGTTAAAGGTTTGTGGGCATAATTCTGTCGATTTTTCCTGGTCTTCATTCTCATCACAAATGGTTTAAAAATCAGCTTAAGTTAACTTTCAGTTTTTTCTAGGCAATTTCTGTTACCTCTTCGCTTTGAGACAGACAGTGATCTAGATATCAAGACAAACACGGACTGTATAATTTTTGAGTAAATGTAGTTGGTGAATTGGCTTTTGTATTTTTTTTTTTAATTTAATCTTTTTTTTTTTTTCGTTTGAATAACATGATTGTTGTCTTTTGACATTGGAATTTGCGTTGGATTTGAGAATATTTATTATCATATTTATTATGTTATATTTCCTGATCTTGATTCTCATTACAGTAGGTTTACCGGTATGTAACTTTCAGTTTTTTGTAGTATGTAATTTCTGTGACAAAAGTTTTGCTTTGTGAAAGACAATGAGACAGTTTAGCAAGACATGAAATGAGGACAATCAATAATTAAAATCTTCTCATTATCAAATAAGATCTTGTAATCATTTAATGGTACACAATGAACCAACCAATATTGTTTTACCTTATTGTTCCCATTTTGTGATTGCCTAATCTTTTTCTTATTATTATTATCTCATGTAATTGAAGCACAATTTTATTTCTTTTTAAATCCCACTTCTTTGAAAAGAATACAAAGAGATTTAAATGCTCTTGTTTGAAGCAGGTAGCGTACTGCATCATTCCTAAATAAACATAATTAAAAAAGACCAACACCAATCATGACAGAAGGTTATTGTGAAAGGTATAATTTAGCAGACCACAGGAAAGGTAATGAACAAATTAAGTCGTCTCTCCGTAAAAATAGAGTAAATGCGAGTTGTTATTATCCACGTAAAAGGTGCCTCACCTGCACTTTGATTATATTTTAGACTTTTTTAATCAATAACAATGGATCAAGTACCAGATACAGCCCAGCACTTTATCGAGTGTGACACAGAATCTTGTAGGAACTTTTCTGAGTTTTACTGTAATACCTGTCATCAGCGAATCTGTGACCAATGCAAACAGCGCCATCAAGAACAGAACAATGGACATAGGATTGTCCTCTACCACGAGAGAAAAAGAAAACTTCCCTCAGAGAAATGCAGGATCCACGCCACAGGGGATTTAGATTTTTTTTGCGATGATTGTCATAATCCCATCTGTTCTACGTGCGTTGACCAACATCACAGTGATCATGAAATTAGTGACCTTGAAACAATTTACAATGATATTCTACAGGATTGTCAGAAGGCAATAACTGAGGTTTGGAGAAAAGACATACTTGAAGCTAAAGATAATGTTGAATTAATTGGGAAAAAGAGAGAAAATGTGAAGAAAGAAATTGTCAAACTTAGAGTTTCCATGAAATATAGAGCAGATGAACTGAAAGAGGTTGTCGACAATATACTAATTGATAATATTAAAAAGCTAGATGAAATAGAGAACTCCGTCCTAACAGAAATGATGGAACAACAGAAGAAAAAAGTGGACTACATTAATTACCTAGAAAAACTGATTGCAGATTATGAGAGTAAAATTTCTTTAATAAAACACACTGAACTCATAAAGTTCCATTTAGAAATTTCATTGGCTACCCTTAAGATGCCTAGCAAATCTGAACCCAAACTTCCAACCTTTACATTAGGTACACTAAATAAAGAAGAAATTGCAAAACAGTTTGGTGAAATAGAACTAGATTTATCAGAAAGGTTTAAACTTTCCTCTGTCATAAAAGTAAGTGAAAAAACTATCCCTAGAGAAGGAATTTTTCATTTGTCTCTCTTACCTCCAAACAAATTTTGGGCTAGTGAAAAGTGGGGGAATATCAATCAGTATGATATGGAAGGAAACATTTTACAAAAAATATCCACCACTATTTTGGATTTCCAAGGTAACCACACAGTCACAACAGAGGAGGAACTGCTTTACACAGATATGAATGAAAACGCTGTAAACAGAGTAAAAAGTGACATGTCCACCGACAAACTCATTGAAACAGGGAGCTGGGAACCTGGAGCCATCTTCTCCTCTCCTATAAATGGACACATATTAGTTGGTTTACGAAAAAGAACAAAGTCAAGCAACAATAAAATAACTAGATACAACAGAGAAAGAACGAAGTTACAGGACATACAGTGGGATGATAAAAGAAAAACTCTCTACAGAAGTATACGCTTCATCACAGAGAACATCAATGGTGACATCTGTACATCTGACGGGAAAGCCAGAAAGGTTGTGGTGGTAACTGCCTCAGGAACGTATCGCTTCTCTTACACTGGTCACCACTCTCAGTCTGGATTTATTCCCAGTGGAATTTGTACAGATGTTCTGGGAAACATTTTGGTGTGTAATAACTATTTCACATTTATGAAGAACTGCTTTAGTGTCGACATGCTGGACATCAATGGTCAGTTCTTGTCTTTTTTACTCACATCAGAACAATTTCCGCCATCCCCCCATGCTCTCTGTATTGATGACCAACACAATCTCTGGGTTGGGGCATCGGACAGTTTTACTATCCTTGTGTATAATTATTTGCAGAAAACAGAAAAATGATACTATATTATATTTACTGTCTTATGTTTATGCTTTATCAGTTTGTTTAACAAACAACCTCACTTAGTTGCACATAAATGTTAACTAAATGGAGAAATAAATAACAACAAAGATTAAAATAAGTCACACAAGTATATTCACCTACCTCCAACCTTTGGTTGTTATCAATAATCAATGCCCTGCAATCATCGGTTGCTATGTTAAAATTGCAACTTCTGTTATAAAAAGAGTGATCACATTATTAAACGCAACAGTACAAAAATTATTAAAATCAAAAACAAGCAAACATTCCAGTTTTGTTCATTTTCATACCAAACATGACTTGCGGTTCAAACATTTTGCATGGTATTGGATAAAATTGAGGGTATCCACCATAGGCGCTTGGTTACAGGATTGTGTATTTTTTGTATTATGTGTTTTTCTATGTGTGCCTGAATACCCTCATTAAAATAAAAATGAAAATTCGCCGAAATTAGCACGTTTTGAGAAATGTCATATTTACTCTTTTTATATACAGTAAATGAAGAGGCCAAGGGTCAACATGCTTCCCAGATGTTGATTGGTTGCACTGTAGCAGATTACTGTTCTCGGATTGGTCCATTTCCATTGCATTGTATACTGGCTTTGTTTCCTCTCGTGTAAGGTTATATTGGTGCAGAAGTTGTCTAATTTTTCTATTGGTCTTCAAAAGTGCTGTTATTTGAAAGTTCATCAATTCAAATATTCCAACAGGTAATAAAATGGAAAAAAAAACTCATTAGGTTCAAAGAATAAACTGATATAGTTGTGCGTTAAAGTCATTAAATATTACAGTGCTAAAGCAGAGGGGCTGTCATCCATACGTACACATCAAGTCACAATGGGTCAGAACAAAACGGTAAATTACAGAGTATTTGACTTTATTTTAAGAAAAATAGCAACATGCATGTTAACTTTTGTTTTGCTTTAAATTAAAAGCCAATTTAAAACAAATTGTTGACAAACACTCTCTGGCTGCAAACATTTTCTTCAGATTCTATGGATAATGAAACAGAAGAGGACATATATGCCAGAGTAGATCTTTAATAAGCATGTCATGTTTCAGAAATACTAATCCCACCCCAATAATTGGAATTTTTGTAAATCAAATGAGCATAACACTGTCCGAAATCCCGCGACTGATTTTCTGATGATTAATTTGTATATCAAATTTCAAATCAGCATTTGCAGTGAAAATAAGTTTTGAGCAGCTTTTACTTCCCATCTTACTAAATATCCACGTCTCTTTTCCTAAC
The DNA here is from genome assembly GCF_032062105.1 of Saccostrea cuccullata. Taxonomy (NCBI): domain Eukaryota; kingdom Metazoa; phylum Mollusca; class Bivalvia; order Ostreida; family Ostreidae; genus Saccostrea; species Saccostrea cuccullata. The sequence goes on along the minus strand of NW_026935698.1, from coordinate 1,299 downwards.
TGCTCAGGAAATGGCTTCAAATTTAACAAAAAATTTTAATGTAAATCAGTATCCTCTGTGTTCTCTAGCAAAATGTATTTTGTTGCACATGGAACCAGACAGCCTGATTCTTTGGTCCAACAAAATGCACACTGCCCTAGAACTCAGTCAATGGCTGTATAATATCCAGTTTTATAAAATAACATAAAGATAACAAAGTTTTCATATATTACTTTATTTTCCAGTATCTCGAGGCTTAACAACTTGGTTTCAACATAAAACATAAAACTTTAACATCCCTCAAACAAAGGTCAATTTGAATCTCATTGCATATTTTGATAAACTAAAAATCACACTTGCACAATAAAATGACTTTGTTTAATCCTTCCTTTTCACATACACCTTTTGACATATTATCATCATGATCTGTTACTTTGTCAGACCATGTCATAGTTAATATTACAAGTATCTACCTGGTCTCGTATAAAGTTCTATCAAAATGCTGGGTTAACAACAAAACAATGATTTATTGTTTATAACAAAAATGAATTCATAAAAACACTTCTCGTGATAAAAGTAATAAACTAATTTTTTCAGCTTTCTTATTACATGCATTAACATTATCATTGAGTTTTGGAACGTGAAAAAGAATATTTTTCTGGTGTAAAATGTTTCACTACAAACAAAATATTTAAAGATAGTCATCATTGTAACAGAAGATTAATCGATAACTTTTATGCGTGGTTTGTTCCTATATTTTTAAGCTCTATAGTCACATTATTTCCATGCACACATATTATATTATCATTTGTATTGTATGCATTGTATGTCCTCACAAGTTCTGTCTCAAACCACTGCACATCCATCTACACAAGAATACGACATCAAATAACATCTACACAGAAATAATCATCCAGAGTTTTTACAAGATCAACCATTTTCAAAAGACATCAAATATCATCTACACATAATAAATCACCCCTGTTGCATCTCTAAAGAAGGTCTTTAAAAGGCATTATACAGAATCTTCACAGAATTCATTAAACATTCACTGCTGTCACAAGTTCAAACCACTGTCTTAAGGCGTCACACAACACATGAGGAAGGGAGTTAATGTCTCGCAGTATGATGTAAAAAGGAAAAGGGAAGTAATCCATGTAAGGCTTGATTTCTGGATGCTGAAATTGACAAAAACAAATGAATTGCATGTCTTAATTAAATCAACATCACTATTTTCTTGAATAGTATTGTGTTTGTCATCAAAGTCAGTAAAATGGGTAAAAAAATCATATTTTATTATCATTCCAAGATACCGTATAT
>NW_026935697.1:0-6594 GCF_032062105.1 Saccostrea cuccullata | reverse complement strand
GGTGGGGGTTAGGGTGGGGGGCTGGGGTTTAAAGGGGGATTAGGGTTAGGGTTAGGGTTAGGGTCAGTCAGGGCTATGGGGTTAGGGTTAGGGTTAGGGCTAGGGCTAGGGTTAGGGTTAGGGGTTCAGCCAATCAGAATCCAGCCTTTTTGATCACGTGATTCTCTCAGCCAATCAGAATGCGGTCCTATCGGGACCCCTTATACTACTGACCAATAATTGCAGGTTTAATTTGAATTCTGTCAGGATTTAATGATTCAATTAATATGATTAAATGATTTAATGTTAATAATGTTTTTGGTGTTCTTAATATATACGAAGGTAAGGTTTTTGAATATGTTCATGATATAAACTCAATACATTAATTACAATTTCGCCTAATATTATCAAGTCAAGCAGCCAGTCTTGTGAATAACCTTTTATGTTAAAAAAAATAATGCATATCTAGAAAAACTAAAAAGCTTAATGACCTATGACCTTGCTCGAATTCACGAGAAGCAATCTATACATATGCGTAAGACCAACAATCATTATGATGGATATACAAAAAAAGACAAAGAAAAACGTTTTTTATATACATCTTTGATCATGTTTTAAATTATTATACATGTATCTGAATACATCTAACAATTATTTTATATGAATTTCTACTCCCCGACACTATTGTCGGTGAATTGTCCATTCGGCGAATTTAACTTTTGTCGGTGACCTGTCTGTCGGTGAGTTGTCTGGCACCGGAAAATTCTATGGCTGTAAAATTAAAATTACCAACACACAAAAAAACAAAACAAAAAAAACTATAACAGATTTCTTTTAGAAATTCATGTAAAATGAAATATTAGAAAAGGGATTTCATGTGACTTAAAACTTCTTGTTTTAAAACTTTTTTTAAATGTGTTGAAATTGTGGATTTGGATACATGTGAGAATAAATATGTGGATTTGGATACGTGTGAGAATAAATATACAACTGTGGTCGCAATTTTTTATTCATTGGTTTGAAACCTGGAATAAGTGGCCACCTGTCTTATGTGGCCAATTTGTCATTCTCCCACAAGTGGCCTCTTAAAACAGGTTTGACTGTATGTCACCTATGAACTATTAATTTATAAACGCGTTCTTTCTGAATATCTATAAGTACATCGATAATCAACACTCAAGCCACAGTCCAGAGTCCGCCTGTACTGCCCTGTAGCCTCCAGATTGAAAGTGGATTTTGGCCGTGATTAGAAATACACCAGGTTTGCACTAGAAAATGCGAAGTATTTGTCATCTAAACATTTTGTTCCCAGTGCATTTATTTTACCTTAGGTCCCTGAAAAAAGAGTTCGGTGAATTTGTTTTGCATAAGCCTGCACTGATATTACCACCTAAAATATATATACATGTAGATCTATCGATCTATAACAATTAAACGAAATCCAAATTTAAATGAAAAAACTCAAACTTTCATCAATTGCGCCATGCAGGCTCATCAGTAGATTGAGCAATTAAACAGATACATATACCTGCAAAGATAACATGATTAAGATTGTGACTCAAACTGGACTGAACGTGATGCACTCAGTTTTTTTTTGGAAGGTTGACACACGAGAATAGTCTTTTAGGATTTCTTTAGTAAGGACATTTTCAAAGGCTGCTCCATTTGCCACCTCCATTTTTATTTACATTCCATGCTACGTTTGTTTCCTTTTTTACTCATAGGTAACACCCCCCCCCCCTCCATGCACACACACACACACATTTTAATAACAATGCTTCCCGTCTCAAAGTAAATAGAGATAAAGGATTACTCTGGGTAATGGATATAAAGGGGATCAAACAGTTACTTGCCCCCTGGTTGGAATATTTATTGTAGATGCTACATGTCGCAGCTAGTTGGTGTTCATTTTGCATTGATAAATGATTTGGGAAGGGGATCATAGGTGATGATAAATCATGAAATGGAAGACATGTGCAGTACTTGGTAAAACTTTCATAAGGAAAAGTGGAATGGTCTAAATTCAAATTTAAATTCATGCATGCATAATAGTGAGACCAGTAAAAAGATTCAAAGTCATGTGAACTCGTATTAATACTGTAAGTCTTTTTATTTTAATCCCGATGCAAAAATTTTTGAATTTTTCTTTATGCATATGCTACCGATTGCAATTACATACTCCCAGGTACATGTAACTATATTGATCAATCAGATTAAAATCAGCTGTAAGTTTTAATTTGGCTACATTTAATACTAGCCCAGGTACTACGTTCTTCGTCATAGATGTAGACAAACAGCTGGGGGTATGTTTACTGATAAAAAAAAAATTTAACATTAGTGAAGTAATGTGAAAATTGAGAGAAAAAATGAAGGATATTTATCCATATCCATGAGAAATGAAAATATGAAAACTATTTTTAAATCTGATGATGTTTAACTTAATTATACAGTGGATATATATCTGATACCCCCCCCCTTCATTTATATACAAAGAGTTGTAATTAAGAGCAAACATATAACAATGTGACACTGGTATTAATATCATAATTCATTCTTAAGTTAATTCATGTTTGTAATTAAAAAAAGTAATGGCAAAAATGTCTTTTTTATTGAATATATGTTTATGTAAAATGTAGGCTGGAAACGATAGTTAGTGTGCATAGTTCTTTGTCATACTCTGCCCATGGCCGTCATCTAAAACTTCTTATATGCAGATCGCTGGAACCAGGCAGGTAATTTTATTCATTGATAACACTACTGAATGTTAATAAATATATATAATACCCATGATTTGTTAGGAAGCCTCCTTCTTAAAATTGCTATTTTTGTAACCATGGCAACATTGTTCCTTGAAATAAAAATACTAAAATATTAAAAAAATGTGCATCTTTGTATGCTCCACATGTGTATCAAATTTTATTGAAAACAGTTAAGAAAACTGTAGGAGGGAGAGCGATTCAAAAATTGCTTGTAATATACGACAATCAAATAGCTGTAAAGCCGGAGTCTAATGGATGACGTACGGGCATCGTGTAATTGTATAAACTCTTTCTAGTAAATAGAATTGACCAGTAAAACTTTAAAAAATAATTGAATGCATGCTTTGTTTTAATAGTAACCCAAATCCTCTGGTTTGGAAACATATTTGTAAAATTGTTTGTATTTCAGGGACGAATAAAGGGAGAAAAGCACATGTTTTGGCAATTATGGGTCTCAATCGTTGCCATGGCAACCGTGACGTCAAATTACTCTGCATAATCAAATACTTTAGGATCTTACCTTTCAGAAAATATATAGGTTGCTCTATATAAAAGTGACTAGAAAATGTCTAAAATTCTATTTGAACTTTTTAAGGCAATTATGCAGAAAAAATGCAAAATCTCTGGCCGTTAAAGGGTTAATAATATGAAATTAAAGACGTACAACACACTGGGGGAGATAACTCTTGCGATTTCAATTGAACGTTTGACGTGACGTCAAGTTTAACGTCAAAAATAAAGCGTCAAAACGACGAGTAAAACGATCCCGATGTATATCAATCATGAAAGAAAATTCGGATAGGGGGCTTGGCTGTGATTGTGCGTACCATACTCAATCAATAAGTATTTTTTTTAATTAACCCGATTAAACTCCGTAAAAAGCAAGACATAAAATACCATCCCTTAATGTTTATTTATTTCATTTCATATGTACAATAAATTGTATTTTTGATCAAAGCGCAGAATTTGTTTTTATTCTGAAAATTTTATTTTACATTGCCGAAATTCTCATTATGTACAGTTGGCTATATAACATTCCGATTAATGGCTTCATTAAATTTGTGCATACACGATATAAATATTTTTTTTCTTTTTTAATTAAATAAAACAACAATAAATAAACAATAAAATTTTTCAATGTAAAATCGATGTTGTTCTAGACCCTTACTGATAAAAGAGGAACAACTCTGAAAATGTAGGAGATGTTTATTTTCCCCCCTTTATTCACGGTTCTCCACAGAATCAGATACATTTACAGCAAGACCTGATAAATCCGAAATTTAATTATAGACCTCATATACACAATGTAAGTATAGAATTGAAAAAAATATTATTCACCTGTACTGAAATTATCTGCATTTATAAATATCCTATTGCAGCAAATCGTAACTTTGACTTTCTGTCAACAATGTCGGTTCACATTTCCTCGAATCGAAACAAAACGTAGCCTATAAGATTTTAAAAAATATCAATTGGGGGAAAAAATTGAAATAGATGAAGAGTTTAATGTTTGAAGTTAATGTGGACAATACGGAATTTTCATTTTAACTTTAGAAGCGACGACATCGAAAGAAATCTAAATATCATGAGGGGTGTATGTACATCTAATGCAAATGTCGATGTATCCCCACGGCCACATACTGTCTCGTTTGAAATTATGACATGAAAGAAACTACAATTATTCCATTTATATCACAGGAGAGTTAAATACACCATTTTTATAATGAATAAAATTAAAGAAATAAAATTAAAAATCAACATATTCTAGTTCAACAAAACTTGATATTCGTATCCAGGTTTCATGTGACATGGAATGCATAACGCATACGTATATGGTTTAAACCCAAAAAAATTTTCAGTATTTTTTTCCTGATACATATTAAAAGAGTAGTCAATATTTATTCTGCTTCAAATTTAAAAAACAATGCATACCCCCGGGGATTCTTGACGAAATACCAGTATATTTGCACTGTAAAGAGTTTCGTCAAACGCTAATGGTCTGCGACGCAAAAAAGGAAGGGTTGGGGGTGATAGGGGTATTCAAAAATTGCCTAAAAATCTACATTTAAATACGCTTTACATATGAGAACTTTTAAATTTGTAAGTTAATATATTTTTGAAGCAAAAGCAATATTCCAATTTAATTTTTTTAATGTGTATTTGTAGATTATATAACAAAGTGATACCTTGAAAGACGCGCGGGAACGTGATTTATGGAGAAAGGGGGAAGGGGTAATTTTCCGCTATTAAATCAAAACTGGTCGTACAAAAATTATACAAAAAATTATGAAGATTATTTTTACACCAGCTACCTAAAGGTTTTTTCCAAAAATTTAAAAGACAGGTTTTTTCACAAAAAAATTTTAATTTGAAAAATACGCAATTTCCAAGGCTAAGAAAATTCATGTTTTTCAGTTTAAGGTCTTTAAAAATTGTTTTGATGATATGTATATCAAAAAGATGACTATGTTTTTGTGTTAAATGGTTAAAGGAATAGGCCAATGAAATTTGACATTTATATTAACCTAGTTTTTTTAAAATCAAGGTTTAAGTAGTTATTGATTAAAAAATTTCTCTCCTTGTAAACAACTAAAAGGGGGGAAATTTGGAAATTCCCGTCCAAAAACCACTCGAACATTTTGTCCAAAAAATATACATGCAGTAGATATAGTCATGTACTAAATATACAAAAATAACGAAAATTAAACGACAGGAATTTTTTGGGGGAGGTGTGTTGTACATCCTTAAAGGGGGAAATCCCCCTGCTCCAAATTTCAAAACTTTTTTTTAAAAATCCAGACATTATTTTCAGCAACAACTATAGCATTAAATTCAAATGGAAAATAGTTTGAAGTATGAAGCATTGCTTACTTTTTCAGAAATGAATAATATGTCAAATCATGATGTGAAGAAAATTTGATATGGTAAATAGAAAGATTAAATTTTTTATCTCACAATTAAATTAGAAACATGAGGTATATATAAAAATAATATTTACTATCATAACTATCTAATTCCCCTAAAAAAATACTGAAGCGCTGCTTTTTAAATCAGAATAACAAATTGTTTTCTGTGCATGTAAAATAACACGCATTTATAAACAAGAGTTATCGTTCCATTATCGCCCTTGAAAATATTTTTAATGAAACAAAATATTAATTAAATGTTTATAAACAATACTGCATCTGAAATTTTTGTACAATTGACAGAAATTTTAAGAATAAAGACTTCTCAATTTACTCTGTTTAAAGGAACTGAATATAAATGTTTTAAGTAAACTATTATAAATAATTAATAAATATACTAGCAATAGAAACTAAAAATCAACATTTGTACAATGGATGAGGTTTGATTGATTACTATAGAATGGTCTTTATGAATGACATTTGTAAATTCTGACATAAAAATTCACTGAATTTCATGACAAAATGTCTGAAGAAAGTTATCTCTCTTTTAGAAGAGTTATCTCTCATCAGAGGGTCATTCCACCTTAACAGCCAAAAAGACCCAATGATATGCTAGGTATTTTCTAAAGTGTTTTTCCCTCGTTTTAAATTTTACTGTGTTGCAGAGTTTACGCTAAGCATAAAAATTTTTCGGTATTTTCCCGAACAAATTCGCAACTGAATCACTATTCATTATAATTACAAACGAATACATAAACACACCCTTTCTCAAAATCGCTAAATCGTTGCACATATGGTATGGTCGTACATATTGATAAAAGTAAAAACACATGTTCATTGGAAATTCTGGTCGATACAGTCGGACTACCTTACACTTTTTAAAGTAAATTTGCCCCGATGTTTATTTGTCAGTTTTTTTGATCGAATTACCGAATTACAAAAAAAAAAAA
>NW_026935696.1:0-6676 GCF_032062105.1 Saccostrea cuccullata | reverse complement strand
AGCACGCGTCTGATACACCTGATCTTGTTTCGACAATAAACAAGTGTGATGTTTAAATAATTTCGTTTTTCTTTATTTAATAATTTCGTTTTTCTTCATATATGTTTGGTTTACACTATTGGGCTTCCGTAGTTTTCGATAGTCTTTGAAAATTAAATCTTTCTTATATGCTTTTATAATGCGCATTGAATTATTATATCTTACAACATACTATGATTAATCTTTTTAGTCATCAAATCAGGCGAATCCTATTTTTAATAATAAATAATTGACATAATATACTTGTTAACATACTTTCGTTTTAAACAATTTACCTTTCTCAACCCAGCTTGCAAGCCCTTTGATGCATGTTTCTCCCAAACTTCCGTATCCGTCAGATAAACAATGATAAACTTCTTTTGGATAAGAACAATTAAAGTTCTTTTCACGAGTTTTCCATGCACTAAAATCTTCTGGACATGATTTAGTTTTCACAAACATGATATCGATTGTACCATAAATACTCGACTATTTGTTTTTCATCGTTCAAAATGGCCGAATAATTATATGGATATCAGTTCTACCTATCGAAAATATTTATAGCATGAAAGGTTATCGGTGATTTAAAAAACTGCTCAGAGAAGACAGTTTAAAAGATAACTTTTAATATTTCAAATATGTTAGAATATTCCACCTGGGATCCCTCTTTTAGAGCAATACAGTTTGTTGATGATCATTATAAAAAGATATTAAGTATTTTTGGCGATGAAAAGGATATACCTTTGAGTACTTTTATTTGACTTTGAGTCTTTTCCTATTACTAAAACTTTAAATTAGCAGTCCCTTGATAGAAAGAAAATGATTAATGTATGGTCTTTTAAAAAAAATTCTGAAAGAAAAATTCCTGTGCCTTGATATACCGTAAATCTGTAAATTTTTACGTTAATTTTATTTTGTGAATCTGGGTCAGATAGCTGTTGATTAATTTTATGCTCTGATGTTTTGCATTAAAAATAATAAAGCACCTATATTTTCATAGAATTTTTGATTTATTGATTGTATATTATATAAGTCCCTCTCGAGAATTTTTCACTCTTATGTAGACGGAACCACTTTCCGTTGGAGAGCTGAAAATTTTGACCGATACTCGGCACTCAGGGTCAGTGAGCTGGGAGGGATCTTTTAGCGACTACTGCGACACGGGACTATATACTCTCCAAGTCCCACAGTGGGATTGGAACCTGCGACGTGAGGATCAATTTACTCCGCGACGCTAGAGCAGACGTTCTAACCTCTGCGCCACGCAGGTGTCGAAACGGTCAAGATTTAGAGTCTCCACTTCATGGATAAAACTAAAACCTGTCAATTTCCATAAAACTGAAATTTGCTATACAAGACATCAATATACACAGATATAAACTAAGCTTATTGTTCCACAAGTATGACATGGAATTGGATTAACGGTTAATAATCAAATATTCTCTGTGTCAAAGGAATAAATCTTTCGTAAGTTGGGCGTATAAACATGTGATAATTTCGTCCAACAGTTATCAATTTAACTATTACTGCTAAAATCAGCTATACAAGACCACGGAAAGAAGGTCTGGAAAACAGTCCCGACAAAAGGCAAATACTGAATGAGTTGGAGAAAGGGATAACTCCATATACCCCAGATATTCCATGACAGGAGCAATAAAATCGACATATTGTAAAACATAAATAGAGTACGTATTCTTCCTCCCGCTCCCAAAATGTCATAAATGCTTTTTTGACCAAAGGTTCTTCTATGTTAATCTTCTAAATATCTTACAATTGCCTTCATCGAAATAATACTGGGGTTTTCTTCTATGCCATTATTTGTTTATCACCACCTTTTGTCGAAATTTACGGTAAAACACGGTGTTAAGAAAATCTTGGTTATATATTCCAGTCAAATTAGCACGAAAATTGTGAAACCTGAAACTAATTGCGACATAAATTTTAGGTATTATATGAAAGTATAAGATGTATTCATTATTATTTTTTATTTTATGTTTGTTGATTCAGTATCCCCTTCTTCTTCCCCTCCTCAACACTTTAAGCTGCATAGTTTAGAAGTAGATTATCGAAAATTCTTTTTCCTGTAAAGTCACATAACATTTACGTTTCCACTTATTTACAAGAAAGAAAAAAAGTCCATCTTCTTTTTAAATTCTCACAATGTTTTAATCAAAATATCGGCCTAAAAAATACATAGTTTTTCAAATATATTTTTTATCAAACAAAATGAAAAATCGAATTTGTAATTCTTCATTTGTAATGGGAAAGAGCTCTTTTATTTGGTCATTATTGTCCTCTTCATTAGATCTATTTAAACAGTTATCCTCCCATTCCTCATACATGAAACATATGAAACACATGAGATAACGAACCGTATTCAAAATTAAGAGTCCATAAAACAATACAAAAGAGGAGCAGAGCAAACACAGACCTCCAAAGCGTCAGAGTTGGATCAGATGCCATGGATGTGTGAGCATCCTCTGCCGACCGGTCACCCACCGTATGTTCATTGTCATTATCGGTAAATAATGGAAAAATGCGTCGTTAATCCAATGAAAAATAGTGGACTAACAATTAGTATAAAAAACGGCAGTCATCATTTGACTCATTGATAAATTGTATTTGCTGACATGGTCATTGTATCGACCATAGAACTTACGAAATGATGCCTTTATACGAGACTGCTGATATTTCTGTTTTATCGACTTGTTTGTCAATAATTTCCCTCGTTTAAGAAATTGAGCATACCTTGAGCATGCTCTTGCATATCGAATCAACTGAGATATATAAACTCTGTATGCTGGTGATGAAGGTATATTGCTGCATAAGGTAGGGAAGTTGACGATAGAAAAGTAAAAGTCATCAAGTTTATCATAGAGGTTGGTTGTTAGATTAACCATTAATGTCTTTTTCATGTAATAACCAAGTATGAAACAGATGTGTCAGACTCAATGCAGTCGATTCCGTGCTTGCGGGAAATACATATCCTAGAGGTACAATTTCCTTTACAATTGCAGTTGATTATTTGTAACAATTTTTCTGGGGCAGGGGCCAGATGAGTTTTAATAGATCCGTTTTCCACCAGAGGACAACTCCCAAACCCAAGGTATCTAGTTTAGCTGCCGTCTTATTTATCAATTCCATTGCCTGATAATAAGAACTATGGTATTTACTAGTAGCTGCAGCGGATGTAGGTGGTAATATATTGATATGAAATAGCCTTTCGCGTAAATCGTCGATGAGATGACTCAGAGTGTCCAAGGTTTCGTGTTGTAATCCGCCATAAAGAAAAGAAATGGCTTCTGCTCTAATCTTTTCTATTTCGGCATGAAATAATATTAACTTACTCAAAGTTGAAAGTTGAGATCTAGATTGAAACCGATAACTTTCTCGAAGTTTTTTAATGCATTACTTATTCCAACGCCAAACAATCGAGAGGTTGCATCACAACCTGTAGGTGCGTGCAGGGATGGCAGAAGAAGCAAAACTTTTCTCCTAGAACATTTTTGTCTTCTATATATTCCATATATTTTGAGGAGTAGATTGTCGACATTGGTCTAATCGGAACTGTATGGGCTGACATATTGGCTCTTTAATATATATCAATAAAAATAGTAAATCTTAAACCAATGAAGCATGTTCTGATGCAGCTTCTGCTATGCTGACATTAGCATCATTTTTTTTTGTTTACGTAGTCATAGTTGATATGCATTTTCTTTTAGTTTTCTGGAAAGCATTTCAATAAAATGCTGCTCGTTCTCTTGATTTATCAGGAAAGATTGTTTATTCGATCGGAATAGCGTTTGCAGACTAAAAAGTATTTTAGAAGAGACAAGTGTAAATGAGATGAGGCCTTTGTGTTTGATTCATCATAACCATCATTACAAAGGCATTGTGAAGAGTAAGATGAGCATTCTCAAGGTGAAGCATTTGCTGATGATAAATAAAGATGGTCTCATTTAGTGAATTTTTGTTATGACCAGTTGCAGCAAAGTACGGCAACATATCTTTCAGGGTTTCTAGATGCATTTACCAATATCCAGTCCTTTCTGCAATGATAAACTTTTGCAGCATTTCGACTAATCACAAGTTACTGAAACAAAACAAGAGTAGTCGTAAGTCTTGATTCTTCAAACAGATGCATTTTTTATGTTTTTCAAGGCATCAATCTGTTGTAAATTTTTGCCGGTGATGCTTCCATTTAATAGATCATCAAATACATCCACGTCTTCTTGCATATCTACTGTATTGATCTCTACATCGACTTTATCATAATGATCTCCTGATGCATTGGCGTCGGAAGCAAATTGAAAGGGGAGGGGGGCTAAGTGAAAAGAAAAATTTCAATCCTACCAAAAAAGTTGACAATCTTAAAAAAAAGGAAAATGCAACGTGCCTGTTTAAAGTGGGGGGAGGGCTAAACCTAAATGTTCAATCCCTATATTATGTCTATCTTTGCAAAAAAAGTTAACCCGTCCTCGGTTCCGACGCCTATGTGTCGATATTATCTAGCTTTTTTGCAAACAAAGTGTAGAGTGAAAAAATACCAAAAAGCATCGCTTAGTTTCATGTGTAACATGGGCAAGATCTCAACATATGACTGCCAAGATAATCCCGATTGTTTACCATTTGACAGACCGGCTTGGAATTCCCTTTGGCCAAACAACGCTGCAGTGAAGTGAATTATCACATGAAGTATCTTCAACTTCTGTGACTTAAATCTGTGAAAAAAATATCGACTTAATTTCTTTGGTCTAGCTTACAAAAGTGAAAATCAATTTCTGCATTTCTTTAGTTCTTTGGTCGTAATTCCAACTCGTAGAATGATTACTTCCTGTTGTTGCTTTCGTGTGAATCCAATAGTGATACTCATGTCATGGCATGTTTCGTGTCTATCTAAAATTATCAGCTACAAACTAGACCGAGGTGTTGCCACGTAAATCATCCTTTTGTGTAGACTCTGTCGTTTATGCAGCATTGACTTCATACTCAAGCACTACTGAGTAAGCTGAGGAAAAACCAAGGCTATACAAAGAATATGTCATAATAGGAAACTTTGAATCAAAACGATGATGGAGTTGAATTCCAAGCCCAATTGTAATGGAGCTGTGATACTTCAGGGTCCTGTGAATTCCATTACTGCTTGTCCAGCGGAGGATGCTTTCAATATAGTGTCAATGCTTGTGATCAAAACCTGTAGAAACAAATGCAAACTCTCTGGTACATATTAAAAGTTTGTTTCAGAAGACTTTTAAGTTGATGGGGATATGTAGTTTTCGGATCATCTTCTAAACAAACGTCAGCTTTATCAAACTTGCAGCACCTTTGATTATTCTGTTCTTCTCTGATTCTTTGTTGTTGATTCTGCTTAGTGATAAAAACCATAAAGTATGCTTGACGCGGTCTTGTGAATGGTAAGAAGATAGACTTACCGTTTACCTCAGCAATGATCACAAATTAACTGAAATTTTCCTTAATTCTTTTTAAAATTAGATATAAACTTATTTTGTAAGATTACATTAGGTTCACAGCACTTTTCAAATATCTTAATGGTTCTTCAGTTTATATGTAAAAAACAAATTTGGCATATAAGGGTGTGTCATTGCAATAAATCGACTTATTAGGACCCTTCTGTTACTTTTTAAATGAATCTAGGACAAATATACAAATATACGACAACCTCACTTGTCTTGAGAATATACGGACAGTCTATGCATTGAATAGTAAAATAGACATCGCATCCAAGTTAATGACCTTATATATCTGTAAATAATATTTTATTTGATTACAACAAATTTTTTTGTACAAAATGTAGCTTTATCAGCCTCCCATTGCATACAAACTGCGTCAACTTTTACGGTAATTTGAAGACCTAATAGTTTTGTGTGACGTCATAGTAAACATTTCCCATATAAATAATACCCCCCGTCTTATTGTAGCCTTAAATGGGCTGCGTAAAAAAATAAAATTGTAATTAATTTGTATGCTATGTGGATCGCAGAAATATGCCACCATAATTTTTGATATGAAAGAAGATCTCTGTTTTATGGAAACACAATCAGATATACTATTTTATAACTGAATTTTACTGTAAAATCAAATTCATTTTAATGTATATGATTTGAGCCAAAAAAAAAAAACCAAAAAAAAAAAAAAAAAAAAAAAAACCAAAGTTGCTTGTTTCACTAATATTGTGCTTATGGAGGCTGGATCCTGCCATCAAAAGCAATAAGAATTTCTTATCATGTGTAATTTTAGAATTTATACATGTAGTTTTATCAAAAATCAAAACAAAAAATGGGGATAAATGTGCGTCGTTTGTCGCTACAGAGCATTTAGTTTGATATTTTTGCACTGTAAATACGTCGCACACATAAACCATTTTTTAAAAAGTTTTTCCTCCAATATTTTTGTTCAAATAAATTATGGGTGCAAACACAGTCTTATTTTATCCTAAGGGGCTCTCTACACGTCAAAACGTGGCGTACTTCCGTTGAAACGCAATTTTGGTTCCAAATGACCTGATTCAAATTCACTTAACACCGATAATTTAAATCACCGAGTATAACACAACGTGCGATATTGTGGATGGAATGTACATTGTATCACCTCAATTTATACAGCGTAGTACCCAATACGTATATTTTCTTCAAAAATG
>NW_026935695.1:0-6536 GCF_032062105.1 Saccostrea cuccullata | reverse complement strand
AGGAAGGAAACATATTTCAATGATAAATTTCCTTTAAATTTCATTTTAAATTGATCCACTAGTGTTTGGAGAAAACAGGATTTTTTTCTACTTGGAATTTGAACATGGCCGAAGCACAGACGTTATCTGCAGAATATTCGGAACAAGTAATGCCTAACACAATTTTAGAACTGACTGCTGCTGTCTTTGGAATCTTCGGAAACTCTCTAGTCATTTTGATGTACACAAAATACGTAAAGGACAATTCAAGATCTCGGTATTTTATACCCGTTCTTGCTGTTGTTGATCTTACTGGAACTGTCTCAAACGTAACTGAATTTTATTTGGAAAACACCAGGCGTTACATCTACCCTAGTGTTTTTCTGTGTAAAACCATGCACTTTTTAATCACGTTTACTGGAGAATGTTCGGCTCTTGTGATTCTTGCCATTGCAGTGCAAAGATACTTGATTATTTGTCGTCCGTTTGGTAAACAAATGTCCCAAAAGGTGTGCAGAATTACCATTCTCATTATATTAAATTATTTTCTAATTTGTGCCGGCTATGCATCTCCAATTTTGAAGTTTTTTGGACTTTATAAACCCAGACAAGTTAATGCTACAAGCAATCTCACTCTTTGCACTACACACGACGGCACAGACATGTCTAATAGTGTTATAATATCATACTTAGGAATTGTACTATTTTTTTCTTTTGTAAATATTTTCATCGTGTCCATACTTTATATTCCTGTGATAAAAACCATCTATGGAAGATTTACACCTGGCAGGAGACATCGACCCGATGTCAACATCAATATTGCGTCAAAAGAAACACAGATTTGGCATATAAATAGCAGAGACTCAGTACAGATTAATGAAGAATCCAACGACGACTCGAAGAAAGGCGAAAACCCGGGACAAAAAGCTAGAAAGAATATCAGTGTCATGTTTCTTGTCATCATTATTGTTTACGTAGTTTCTTATCTGACTTCACTGGTTACACGTATCCACAATTTTGCAAGTACAGAAGAAATTAAGGGGTACAAGATAAATATATATGTTCTCTGTATCCGTTTTCAACTATTAAATCATATTGCTAATCCGTATATTTATTGGATTTTTGACATCAAATTCAGAAATGAACTTCGAAGATTTTGCTGCAGAAATATTTTCAGGAAATAATTTCTTCAAACACAATAAAACAACTCTACAATTTCTTTTTTTTTGATTCAGCATTTCAGAAGGGGTTTGAGCAAGAACTTTTCTTTTGCCGTATACATAAGCAAAGATACCTGAAATTTGAGACTGTATACTAATTCATAGCATTACTTAAGCAGTAAAAATTATCTTGATTATATTTTTGTGTGATATTATACAAATAAATCTCTTTCATTCGGTCAATCTATAGATATTAATGAAACATTATATAAAAGCAAATCTAAAGATAGCAAGAAAATGCACACAGGTTTTCTTAACTGTTAATTTTTGACAACAGGAAACGGAAATTAGTATACTTAAGTACTAAACAAGAGGCCCATGGGCCACATCGCTCACCTGAGCACTGTGGCAAGGAAAAAGTAGAAATTGGTTTATTATTGAAAAGTTTAAATACAAAAGTAGTCCCATGACCAATCATGGCTTTGCTATTCTTGAGAAGAAATTTTTAAAAATTTTCCTATATATTTCTATGCATAAAATTTGGTTGGCCATTGTGGCACTACCTGAGGATGCTTCCATATAAATATGATCAATTATGGCTTTGCAATTTTTGAGAAGAAGATTTAAAAAAAAATTCCTGTATATTTCTATGTAAAACTTTGGCTAGCCATTTTTGCTCCGCCCCTACCCTCAGGGGTCATGATTTGAACAAACTTGAATCTACACTAAGGATGCTTCCATTCCATATAAATATGGTCAATTATGGCTTTACTATTCTTGAGAAGAAGATTTTTAAAGAATTTTCCTATATATTTTTATGTAAGACTTTGGTCGTCCACTGTGGCCCCGCCCTACCCCCTGGGGTCATGATCTGAACAAACATGAATCTACACAACCTGAGGATGCTTCCATATAAGTTTCATCTTTCCTGGCGAAGTGGTTCTTGAGGAGAAGATTTAAAAAAAAATTCCTATATTTTTCTTTGTAAAACTTTGGTCAGCCATTGTGGCCCCACCATATACCCGGGGGTCAAAACTTGAACAAACTTGAATCTACATTACCTGGGAATGCTTCCATATAAGTTTCAGCTTTCCTTGCACAGTGGTTCTTGAGAGGAAGATTTTTAAAGAATTTTCCTATATCTTTCTTTGTATAACTTTGGTCGGCCATTGTGGCCCCGTCCTACCCCCGAGGGTCATGATTTGAACAAACTTGAATCTACACTACCTGAGGATGCTTCCATATAAGTTTCAGCTTTTCTGGCATAGTGGTTCTTGAGAGGAAGATTTTTAAAGAATTTTCCTATATCTTTCTTTGTAAAACTTTGGTCGGCCATTGTGGCTCCGCCCTACCCCGGGGGTCATGATTTGAACAAACTTGAATCTACACTACCTGAGGGTGCTTCCATATAAGTTTCAGCTTTCCTGGCACAGTGGTTCTTGAGAAGAAGATTTCTCAAACATGCCACCAATTTTTTATTAATTCCCAATTATCTCCCCTTGAATGAGGGCGTGGCCCTTCATTTGAACAAAACTGAATTCCCTTCACCCAAGGATGCTTTGTGGCAAGTTTGGTTGAAATTGGCCCAGCGGTTCTTGAGAAGAAGTCGAAAATGTGAAAAGTTTACAGACAGACAGACAGACAGACGGACGGACAGGCGGACAGACGGACTATAGACAAAATGTGATCAGAAAAGCTCACTTGAGCCTTCGGCTCAGGTGAGCTAAAAAGCACTCTCTACCATCGGCTCATGCATTCACCTCTGTCGTTGGCTCGCGTATATCGCAGTGATAAACACGAGAAATAGACAAAAGTGCGTTTGTTTTAATTCACAATAATTCAATTTCTATGCTTATGTCTGAGTTTTTAGTTAGATATTTACTAAATAAATCCAGAACTATTAATTTATTTTGAAATAATCCTGCAAATATCACGTTTTATACGTTATGTCAAAATCTTGACGTGAGCCCATTGCAGAGGTGTCTGAGAGAGGAACGAACGACAACTCTGCATGGGAGATTGCTAAAAAAAGCCGAAATATCCGCTGGGAATCAAAATAATGTTTACTTCGAGGCGTACAATTGCGATTATTAGCGGAATTTAATTTCAAAAGAATTATTTGTTCATTCCTGTTACATTTCGAAAAGAAAAATTAACTCTACGAAACAAAATTTTATCACACCTATAATATCTGCTTCTTCAGTTTTTGATTGATTAAATTCACGATTTTAGGTTTGAGATAAGTGAAGGATATGAATATAACGAACAGTATTCAATATCAAAGTATATAAAACAATACAAATAGGAGCAGAGCAAACATGGACCTCTAAAACATCAGAATGATAAGTAGGATGGATGCGTTATGAAAATAAAATTGATTGAGTTTACATCCTAATATTCTCATTTCTTTACATTGGCGTCGGAAGCAAATTGAAAGTGGGGGGGGGGGGCTAATTGTTAAAAAAAATTTTTTTGTTCCTTCAAAAAAAACCTGACAAGCGAAAAAAAAAAAGGAAAAAAAAAGGAATGTCCATTTCCCAAACACGAAAATCCTATTTCGTGGGGGAGGGGGGGGGGGGGCTAGGTCCGAACTTCAGTACCAAAATTTTTTTTCCAAGCACCACCACTTTCCCGATTTTTAACCTATACTAAGAAGTATCTGTGGAAAGTGGGGGGGCTAAACCTACGAAGATATGTTCAATGTCTATACTAAGTATATATTTGGGAAAAAAAGTGGGGGGGGGGGCTAAGCCCCCCCCCCCCCTAGCCCCCCCCCCCCAGTTCCGACGCCTATGCTTTATACCGATATAGGTAGGTAAATTATTAAACCATCATTTCTTCATCTTCATATGATATTAAGAAATATATGAGGATAACGAAGAGTTTTCAAGCTCAAAAGTCGAGCCATAAAAGAATTCAAAATTAGAGATGAGCAAACACCGATAAAAAACATATTAGAGGAGGGAGACAGGTGCCATAGAGGAGTGAGCATCCCCTGCTAACCGGTCACACCCGCCCTGTGCTCTGTCATAATCGACCGGTATACTGTTAGTATACAAAACGTCAGTCAGCATTTGGCTCAATGATAAATTGTATTTCCTGAAAACATCATTGTATCGACCATAGAATTTACGAAATGATGACTTTAAATGAGACTGCTGATATTTTTGTATCAGCAACTTTTTTGTCAATAATTCACCTCGTTTTAGAAATTGTACAAATGTAGAGCATCCTCGTGCGTATAAAATCAACTGAGAGATATTATAAACCCTGTAGGCAGGTGATGAAGGTATATTGCTGCATAAATACATGTGTAAGGGAAGTCTACGATTGAAAAGTTATTTTGTTTATCATAGAGATTGGTCGTCAGATTACCATCAACGTCCCTTTCAAGTAAAATATCCAAATATAAAGCAGATGTGTCTCACTCTGTCGTATATTTTTATCCCAAGCTCACCAGGATATATCGTATTTTTCAAAATCAATTTTTTTTAAAGATTCTTTGAATTTTTAAGTATCCACATCTGATTTACACCACTTCTCGATTATATTGTTGCAACGTACTCCTGAGGTTTCTCCTTCACTATTGTTAATATTTCAGTGGAGAAAACAGAAAGATTAGTAGAATATTTACTGGACCCCGCTATGTATCTTTGTTAGTGAGGGTTTTAATGACGTTTTAGAATCTAATAAGATATTAAATAATTCAAATCCATATGGTTTTGAATATTGAAAATAACCACTTGTAGAATCAAATCTAAGTTCCTCTGAAATTCAATTTAAATAATGAACCTTACAAACAAAAACAGTGTTGTTACATGTACCTGATTTATCAACGGGACCAGTTCACTCTGACCGTGTAATCTAATTATTTTTTCACATCTAAAGAACTGAAAACAGGAGAATAGTAGATTTAATGCGAGATGTAAACATACATATATCACATTTAATCTATTTTGATAACGTGTCAAGGTCTTATTTTTCATGTTTTGCCCATCGCCTGGTGTAATCTTCCGCAGAATCCATTATATCAATAAAATTATGACGCCAGTTTAAGGATCAGAGTTCTCTAAATTTTGGCCCGTTTACAATAAATTATTTAAAGTCCTCGTTATTTACAATATTTACGTCATCAGTAATTATAATGTCTCCAGCAGGACTATAGTTATAGGGTAAAAAACATGAACAGGAAGTAGGATTGTTTTTCAGATACTCGGTATCCAGGCCATGTAAAGGTTTTTTTGTAATTGAAAAGTTTGAAAAATCAAATATTTTCTAGAGGTCACGTTTTCGAGGTTCGAGGAAAAAAAGGTTTTAAGGATTTGATTTCGTGGTTGGAAAATGTTTATTAGTAAAAAAAAAAAATGTATATGAAGGTTTATATTTCGTGAAAATCATAAATTTTTGGGGCTCTCTACACCTCAAAATCAACGAATATTAAACAGGTCGGGTACACCACCTTATATTATTTAATTACCAGTTCCCAAAAAGCAAGTCTATTTCCCAGGGCGCAGCAGTTTTATTATACCGATACCAAAAATTAGACATTTTTAAAGCCGGTAGCTGCAATTTTATTTTAAACGCAGTGCAATTATAAAGAAAATGAAAAATTAATACAGAAACACAAATTTCAATTATTAATGAAATTGAGAGCTTCAAGAAGACAACATAAGACGAAATCAAAACAGCAAAGGAGTGATGAATTCACAAAGAAAACAAGTATGAATCTACAACCAAATGATTGAATTAACCAGCAAAAGAGGAGTGAATCTACCAACAAAAGAGTGTGAATTAACCCAGCGAAGGAATGGTAAATATTAACGCAAGGGAAGGTTGAATCCATCAGAAACCAGAAATCTCTGTCGAGACTGTAGCTCTACTGGTTTGTACTTATAACAAAGGATAAAAAACAAGCCATTTTCATCAGACCAAAACTGTAGAAGGAGTAGCAATTTAAAGGAATTTCACAGACATTTCTATTTTTAGTAACAATGGCAACTCTGTTCATCGAAATCACAAACTGATGCACTATTCTATGTATCTTAGTGTAGTCTACTTGTGTGCCAAGTAATATTGAAATCAAACCAAAGGTGTAGAAGGAGTAGCGTTTTAAAGGAATTTCATAGAAAATTCTATTTTTAGTAACAATGACAACACCATTCATCGAAATCACAAACTGATGCATTAAATTACATGTTTGTATCTTAGTGTAGTCTACTTGTGTGCCAAGTTATATTGAAATCAGATCAAAACTGTAGGAGGAGTAGCGTTATAAAGGAATTTCACAGAAAATTCTATTTTTAGTAACCATGGCAACACCGTTCATTGAAATCAAAAACCGATGCACTATTTTATGTAACTTTGTGTAGTCTAAACTGTGTTCCAAATTATATTAAA
>NW_026935694.1:0-6603 GCF_032062105.1 Saccostrea cuccullata | reverse complement strand
CTTCACAATATGAAATTCGTCTAGTGTGCCATGCGATGATCTTTGACCCTTTTTGAACTTTAACCTAATCGTTTGGGTTTATTTTACTCCCCACTATACTTAAACTTGTACTTACCGACTGCCATACATGTTTGTCTCGTCAACTTCATGAAATATAAATCCAGTTATAACACAAAATGAATTAATCCAATGCACACCAGACTGCAGCATGACACTGCTAATGCTATTCCATTCGGCAAACCTCGAACTTCAGTACCATAATTTTGTTTTCTATACACTACCTTTTCCATTTTTTACCTACATGTATACTGCCATGTGTCTGTGGAAAGTGGGGGGGGGCTAAACCTATGAAGCAATGTTCAATATCTATACTAAGTATATGTTTGGAAAAAAAGCACCGGCCCTAGCCCCCCCTCCCCCGGTTCCGACGCCTATGTAAATTATACATGTAGAATTATTTTGACTTTTTCCTTGGAAAGCCGGCCAATATGTAGGAGCGTGTTTTAGAGGCAAACACCTTAGTGCGGGTATTACTGTCTCATGACAGCATCTAGTTTAATTTGTAAATAATTATAATAGCATTACAAAAGTAGCAACAATGAAATGGTTTCCCCTTCCTTTTCTTATGACATGACGTTTTTCTAATTAATCATTAAACGTATTTCACATCGTATTTATTTACAACTATGACTGTACAGTTCTGATTTGAAATTAACGTTTTGTTTGAAAAATACACGTGACTGTTGTTTGAAAAAACGTAGTTCTGTCTCATCAACGTTGAAACGTTCTAGTCAGAGATTTTTTAATTTAACACTAATGTATTTTTTTCTCCATTTAATTAAAAGAAAAATGAGTTATAATGAATTTCATCTTATAAGTACCAATTCTCTGTTTTGTAATCAATCATCTCTCTTTTCCTGAATCCGTAAACCCATATTCTGTCCTTATTTAATGATCCCACCCAAAGACGGTGAGACATGTCATCATAACCTACGCACCAGGGTATGTTTATCTCTTGTTGGTGTATGTCTA
The DNA here is from genome assembly GCF_032062105.1 of Saccostrea cuccullata. NCBI lineage: Eukaryota > Metazoa > Mollusca > Bivalvia > Ostreida > Ostreidae > Saccostrea > Saccostrea cuccullata. The sequence goes on along the minus strand of NW_026935694.1, from coordinate 5,571 downwards.
TCAGAGACAGAAACTGGCCGTCCTTATCAATCATTTGTAATGTTCTTGTGTTCGTATCACACACAAGGATGTTTGAATGTACATCTGTACAGATTCCTCGATGGCAATGGTCCTGATCCCGAAGGAGGCCCTTTATAGGAGAAGCAATAGTAGCTTCACGATCCGTCACTACTACATCGTTATGAAAATCAGAAACAATGGCATCTCCATTGTGATTCTTCGTGATGTAAATACGATTTTTATACAGAATCTTGCCATCAGTGTTGCTTCTTTCTGTGGTTAGTATGCATTCACATATAATTATTATAACGGTTTACTTTGCCTGTCGTTTTATTATGCGTTCCCACTAGTAGATCTTCATTGAAGGGGGAGCAGAATACACACTGTGGTCTCCATATACCATTATGTTTTACCAGTATAGATATCTTTGTGTTATCAATACTTTGCTTTATTATGCTGAAATTCCCATCTATATAAATGAGTTCACGGGCTAGATTTACTGTGTGTATTCCATAAGTCCATGTTGGATTGCCTGCAATTGTCCGTTGATGTAGTATACCCCCCGCTGAGTTTGTCAAGGTTAGACGTTTATTCCAGTAATCATAGATCCAAACTACATCTGACGCTAAGCATGCAATATGATGTACACCTTTAACACCTGTCACCGTGACAGTCTTGTGTAACAAGGGTTTAGACAACAGTTTTAATGGACGGCCATTGTTCAATTGTCTTTTTCCAGTCTCTATGATTTGGATGTCTCTTATATTTAGTTTATTTATACTCTTTATGTCCTTTTCTTCACTTTTGGGGTACAAAGCTTGATGCATAAAACAAGGGGTGTCGTTTTTTTCCGGAACGCGGATCTTCTTTACAAAAAGGAGAAAATTCACGGGTCTCTTTGTTGACTGTTCAAATTTATGTTCATAGTTCTCTATCATGGCAAGGTGTCTGTTCATATTCCTGATTTCTTGTTGTCGTTTTCTATTAATATAACGTTGGTGTCTAGTTTTAACATCACAAATCACAGTGTCAATAAGGTCCTTTAGTCTTTGTGTTTTGGTTGACATTTCTGATTGAAGTTTTAATATTTTTTTGTGACAATTATTTTTATCATTTTTTATGCTCTTTAGGTGATAAAAACAATTAAGAAAAATGTTTCTCTTAATATTTTGAATGAATGTTCTGTTTTGATGACTCTTTTGAATATATGCTGTTCCTATTCCAAGTATTTTATGTTTTACATGTTCACTACACTGAGGACAGACAAGATATTCACACGATTCACAATAATTTTCATAACCTCTGTCTGTGTGTATCTTACATTTCTTTTCTTTTGAAATGTCTCTATATTTTTCGCGGTAAATCACAACATCATGGAACGTATGTCTTTGTTTACACGGCAGACAAATGTCACGTATACAGGTTAAACAAGAAAATTCAGCGTCCGCCCAACAATCTGAACACTCGCGTACTTTACACTGCGTGCTTACCCCTACCTTGTTCATGATATGTAGAGTCTAGTTTATGTTTTATAACATAAACCTGTTATGTTGGATTGTTCAAAGAGCACTTCATAGGATGCATTCTGAAAAAAAATTAAAAATAATACTTTAACCCAACTCAAAAAATTTAAATTTTTAAAATGTGGAGTTAACGAACAGTATTCATGCTCAAGGATCCATTTAATCATTACAAATCAGGATCAGAGCAAACATGAACATCTTTAAACATCAGAGGTGGAATCAGGTGCAATGGAGGAGTACGCATCCCCTGCCGACAATTCTCCTTGTCGTGATCAGAAATCTATTAAATGTTCCGTGTAATATTACAATAAAGGTATCTGCTATCGATTTAAATAGAATTTTCTAGTCATACTTGTGTCAGCTATTGTCACCCTACACGTATAAAATTAAAACTTTATATTTTAGATGAAATTATTTACAAACAAGTTGATGGTGCAAGAATTATAACAATCAGGTTTAATTTAACCATTTGTCAAATTCTATGGTGGAAACAATATCCTTGTGTGGAAATACATGAAGTTATCATGAAGTTGAAGGCTGACCGACGCTTTCCATTATTTTTCTAAGAAGTGAAACATATGGAGATAACGAACAGTATTCAAGAATCAATAAAACAATACAAAATATACAGGATCGAGCAAACACGGTCCTCCGAAACATCAAAAATCGGATCAGTTTCATTAAAGGAGTGAGCTTCTCCTGCCGACCGGTCACATCCGCCGTGTGCTCCTTGTCATGATCAGGAAAAATACATTGCCAATTTGGTTTATAATGGACTAACAATAAACATGAAAACAATCAGTCAGCATTTGACTCAGTGATAATTGTATTTGTTGACAAGACCATTGTATCGACTATAGAACTAACGGAAATGATGACTTTAAACGAGACAACTGATATTCTTGTTTCATCAACTTGTTGTCAATAATTTACCATGTTTTACAAATTTGTTATACCTAGAGCAAGCTCTTGCATATCGAATCAACTGAAATACGTAAGCTCCATATGTACGTGATGAAATTATACATCTATGGCTGCATAGGTAGGGGAAGTTACGGTAGAAATGTAAAAGTCATCACATTTATCAGAGAGTGTGGTTGTTCGACTACCATAACCGTCTTTTTCAAGTAATATATCCAAGGATTAAACAGATGTGTAAGACTCTGTGGTATCTTTTATCTCAAGCTCACCAGGATATATCGTCTCGACATAAGAATGAAAATTACAAACGTTGATAGACAATAAGTCGTGTATCAAAATGTCGATTTAAAGGCCTTAACAAGTATATACTCCTTATTACGCATAAGATTTGGCACAAATTCTGCTTCTTATAAATACAAAGATATGTTTTCTTTTCTTGATCATAACAAGGAGTACATGTACATAACGGGTGTGGCTGCCTTAACAAAAATACTATAGTTAAGACAAATAATAGCAAGAGAGTTAGCAAGATCCCAGTACCCCAGGCGCATCAGGTAATAGTCGTGGTCCTGAGGACCCTGAATCTTGCTAACTCTCTCAATAATATACTTTAACTGTATAATAAAATGGAGTATTAAAATATTAATAGGTTTTTAATACACAATATGTTAAAAGAGTTTTAAGTGAGGGAAATCTGCAAAGTAATCATCAGTTATGTTAGAGGAAGTCACATCTGGATAAAGAGAAGAGGATATATCCGTTAAAACCCCAATTCTCTAAGATCAATTGTTTTGGACAAGGAAGAGGATGTGTTCTTATCACTGACTACTCTTCATTAGCCCGTTGGAAAAGCTATTCAGACGTTCACTAGATAAAAAAATACATAGATTGTTTATCTGTTTTATTCAATCTAATTAAAAGATTAATCCAAGGAAAAATATTTTTACAGGAGTTTCAAATAGTTAATATAGTTAAAGTGTTTTCTAAAAATAATAAGTACAATGTTTTTTGACAAATATTGTTTTATATTATTACTTTAAGTGCTCTTTTATCGCTAGATAAATAATGTGTGAACAGTCATAATAATAGTGTAACGTTTTCGGGTTCTTTTATGGGATTCGACTGTTCTATCTGAACAATTTAAGAATAATCAAATTTCCAAATCACAAATTTCAATTAATAATATATACACTAACGTCTTCGTTTCTCGGGAGCGCGTGCGCCTTCCAAAGACTAAAGCGCGTCCGCTTCTTATCTTCAGCCAAAGTGTATCAAGGTACTAAATACAACAAACCAAAGTCTCGAAAGTCTATTTCAGACACTTAAGACTTTATTTAACCAAGTTTTCCCAAGTACCTATACGTTTGACTTCTGTTCTGGCGATCTTCTCTCATCAGCCGTCCACAGCAGACTCCCCAATCAACCCGTATGTCTCCATATTGATATACACTCCAGGTCACATGACCTGCGGAGAACCGAAGGGTACAAAGAGACAGGAAGTTAGCACAACGCAACTACCGAGAAACGAAGGGATGATTTGATCTTGATTACAGTTTCGCTTCATTACCCACGCCTCCAGGAAATGCGTCTCGCATTCCTCCTAAATCATGAAGAACAAAACTTAAAATATCATTTACACTGTATGTTTTTTTTTTAAGGGTTTTCTAAGAACGAGCAAAATCACTTAAAATCTGGCAATCAATTATTTACAATATGTACAACAAGTCGCATGCTCTAAATTTTGTAATCTACAACAAAATCATCATGCCAGGCTGGTAAGCGTCTCGTGCGCTTTGGCCTGCTGTTGAAATCAGCGCTGGCATTTGAATTGTCTTCATTATTTGCAGCAAACTGCTCATTATTGTCAACTTCAGGTAAGTTTTCTGTTTCGTTCAGGATCTCTTGCTCATCCCCAGAAAACATTCCCTCTTCCACTCTTAATATCTGAGATCTACACTTGCGCATGCGATCACAATGAATTACACTGTTCTATATCCACATGCTACAGTGTAAAGAAAATTAGACAACTTTTTCTCAACTACGTAAGGACCTCTCCAAAATGATGTAAGTTTTGGAGAGCAGCCACTTTTCCTGGTCGGAAAATACACAAAGACTTTTTCTCCGGGCTCAAACGAAGACCATGCAACCTTTGTATCATGGTATTTCTTCTGGCGAAGCATTTCTCTTTCAGTATGCTCTCTAACGATTTTATGCGCAGTTTCCAAACGTTCACATAGAATCCAGACCCACTGATTCGATGGTATCTCTTTGATATCAGGTGGCATCTCGTACATCAGGTCAAATGGAGTGGTTGCTTCGCGCCCTAGCATCAGCATGTTTGGAGAAAAATTTGTTGTCTCATGCGCCGTTGATCTGTAGGCCATCAATATGTAAGGGAGGTAAAGATCCCAATCACGATGGTTTTCTTGAACGTAGGCACTAAGCATGGAGAGCAATGTCCAGTTAAATCGCTCTACCATCCCATCTGATTTAGGATGGTAGGGGAGTGGTACGAGTTTTCTTGATCCCTAGTAACCGACACATTTCCGCAAACAATTTGCTCTCGTATTGGCGACCTTGGTCCGAATGTATTATTGAAGGTACACCAAATCTAGCAATAACTTGATCCATTATTGTGCGTGCTACAGTTTCGGCTTCCATATCTGGTAGAGCGAATGCCTCTGTCCACTTCGTGAAGTAATCGGACACTACCAGTATATGGCGATTTCCTCTGTCTGTTTCTGGCAACTCGCACAATATATCAGTCGCAATTCTCTCCATGGGAGTACCAGATCCAACAACTTGCATAGGAGCTCTTTGCTTAGGATTTGGATTCTTTCGCTTAGTACACTTTTCACAACCCAATACATATTGATGAACGTCTATATTACTTTGATTATTTGCCGAATCCCACCGCGGCCACCAAATTTATGTAACGTTTCCGGGTTCTTTTATGGGATTCGGCTGTTCTATCTGAACAATTTAAAAATAATCAAATTTCCCAATCACAAATTTCAATTAATAATATATACACTAACGCCTTCGTTTCTCGGGAGCGCGCGCGCCTTCCAAAGACTAAAGCGCGTCCGCTTCTTATCTTCAGCCAAAGTGTATCAAGGTACTAAAT
>NW_026935693.1:0-65788 GCF_032062105.1 Saccostrea cuccullata | reverse complement strand
TATTATTTTCATTGTAGAATACATGATATCGGGATTGGCTAATATCATATCTAAAAGCGGCTTCTCTCTCCGTGGCATAATCTACTTTAATAATTTTAGTTTGGAGCCATTTTTGGGGATACCTTCCCTTTAGATATTGGTTTGGAACACTTTCTTCACGTATATCGTATGTGGAGTAGCTGTTTTTTGTGCCACCAATGTCAAGATCTACCTTAAAATTAAACATGTGATGATGAAGCATGCCTGTAGCTTGTTCGTTTATCTGGAAGCCATATTTATAACTGTCCTGGACGTAGGACGGCAAAACTATCCCTGTTGTTGTTACTTTAGTCTCCATTGCTCCATTGTTGTAGAATATAAAGTCATAAATATAGTCATAGTTTGCAAGAGTAAAAATCATTCGGAGAACAAGCACGTTATTGGGTGCACCTTCGTAATAACCAGATGGATAGTCGTCTGCTATATAATGTCGTCTCAGTGGTATTCCAGTATTATGTTCGAATACGCATGTTGAGTTCCTTTTTATCACTGACATATCTGAAGTTTCCGACATAAACTTTGAATCGGCAAAAGTTGCGTGAGTTGGGCAATCAACTCCCGGAACTAATGTCTGAATTCTGTTTCCAATCAAAGCTAGGCTGTCAAAAAAATTGGCAAATCTACCAAATAGTTCCGATGACGAATAGAAAACTGTCATTTCTGAGAGACCTAACTGATAAACTATCATTTCTTTTTTGAATTTTATTTGGAAAAGCTGAGGACCATGAGTGGGTGATACTCCAAACTGAAACTCCCAGTTCATGTAGTGAACTGACTGACCTTTAATTGAGTAACGTTTTCCGTCCGGTTCTGCTTGTGTTGGAGGCCTTTGTGGATGTCTAGGAAACACTTCAGATGCTAGTGGGTCTGAGGGGAAACTCACGTGAAGTTTTTTCACCATTCCTCTTAACCAAGCCTTTCTAAATGATTGAAGCGAATCAAACAGTTGGCCATTGTACCATACATCTGCAGTCTGTGGTGTAGCCGTCCCATTAATGGTGACAAGAACAACAAAATCAACAGGATTTGGGGTACTTGGGCGTCTTCTTTGAAAAAAAGGAAACCAGAAACCTCGAAATCCTTCATCTCGAATTTCCGAAATTATTGCAGCATAAGGAATAATCATTTGAAACCCTAGACACCTGTTTCTACAGTTCACTAGAGAACCCTCAAAACTCTCAAACAAAATATCCCCTGCTAGCCTGTTAGTCTCCGCTATGAGAACCTCAATAGCTGCTGATGTTTCTGTATTTGTTGGTGGTCTGAAGGAAAATGGGATGTACTTAGGTATTCCACAAAATCTTGGACGTGGAGCTAACTCTACACAGTACTCTGCTACAATAGGATTCACTTTTCCTCCATGAAATACAGTGACCAACGCTTTCCGTTTCAATTGTCTGTGATGATTAATTTCGATGTACTTCTTTTTAGGAAGAATTAATTCCATGGTGTAAATGTAGTTTGAAGACAAAGTTGCCTCACTCTGCATTGTCAAATTTAAACTTTTTTGTGCGAACATGAATTTGAAAATTGCTTTAATTTCCTCACTTGTTAGATCATGAAAAGGTGGCGGGTTCTCAGGTTCACTGAGATCAATGGAATCTTTAAATGGCGATCCATGACATCTAAGACAACTATTTGGAATATTTACATCATTTGTATGGACTGTACGAAAGATGAGAAAATTTAGATGTAATAGATACTTGGGTCATTTCAAAAGTCCTGAGAATTGTTTAATAAAAAATTAACCCATATTGAAATTATTGAGTTTGATATCATTGGAAAGATCAGAAAAATATACATATATTGTTACGTCACTTTATAATTTTTTTGACGTAATGAATCCGCATGCTTACGATACTGGCCATAGAAATGACGTTACAAAAGACAAAATTTGATCAAATTTAAATTTTAAAAACAACTTTTCTCATTACTCAAGCGCAAGCTATCAGGCACAAATACCAGTTGATGGAATGTTTACATAGACTACGATCTATCAAATGGTGTTCTATTTCGGAGATCTTCTTGTTTTGAAATGGTTTAAGCGATTGTCAAACATCGCATGTTTTTATCGAATCTCTCACAAAATATTGGGTAAAACAGACCTAACTGTGAGAAAAAGACAAAATTGACAATTAAAGAAAAATAGACGACCATGTTACAAAATTTGATGGCATCAATTCGTCAGGTGTTTTAAACAGATCTGTGGGATCGATGAAGGCTCAAGAGAAGTTAAGCTTACTGTGCTCCATTTTCTCGTAAAATCCAAAATGGCGCGGGCGCAGTTGTAACCCTACCGTACCTCCACATATTCGCAAATTTTAATTAAAGGAAATTAAATAATATTTTACATGTCTGTTTAAAACATAAACCTTTTTTGGAGTCAGAAGTCAAAAGCAGTGGTGACTTCAGGGGCGCCGAAGTTGAATTAATAAGAAAAAATACGCACATAAATAAACAAGTCAGGGGCAAGACTTTTATACATTTTATTTGAAAACGGTAAGAGTACCGTTACTTAAAATATATTTGTTGAAAACTGCATTAATATACTTCAGTTTTATAAAGAACATGTTTTATTTCATACAATGGAGAGCTTAATAAAAGACCGAAAATCCAGTCGTATTATATAATTTAAAATCTTAAATGAATATCGATAATAGCATAACGGGACATAAACCATGCTAGTAAACAATGCATAAAATGAAATATAGAATTCTTGATAAACAGTATCATACTCCTACTCTACTTCTTTGCAAATAAAAATTTTCTTTGAAATGTTTTTTTTTTTCAAATAAGCCTTTGATAGCACTTTTTACAGTATCTCATGTGGATAAAAACGCGACTTTTCAGTATGCTAAACATTCTATACTCTTACGTCATTTTCGGATATATTACGTCATAAAAAATTTAAAGTGACGTCAAATTATGTGTATATTTTTCTGATCTTTCCAATAATACCAAACTTAATAATTTCCGTGAAACGGTTAATTTTTATTAAATAGTTCTCAGGACTTTTGAAATGTCCCTCGTAGTAATTTTTAAACATTACTCAAAAAGAACAAAACTTTCAAAAATAAATAAGAATACATTTTTTAAGGCAGGTCAGTTTTGACAATGTTAAGTCATTGTTTTCTTTTTAAAGACGTAAATTATACAAGGGTTGATCCAAAAGCTCCGGGAATCTATGTACTGCTTCCTTAATAAAAGTACATGTAATTGAATATCACATGTAAAAATATGTGATATTGTTGGAATTTTCAAAACAAAAAAGTTAATTTAAACGTTAAATTGACAGTTTTTATAAAATCGGTTATCTAAAAATGCAGGGGACAAATTAATTAATTCATTTTTATTTTAAGTCTGATAGCTGTGAGGAATGAAAAGTGCTGAATGTCAAAAGAAAGAACAATGAGCCCATTAATTGTTTAATTAGCTTAATCGAGTCGTATTATTTTTTCTAGATGTTTACTTATTCTGTTAATGATTCGTTATTGTTCATTAAAGTCAATGTCAATTTAGTTTTGGGAAAATATAGGTAACAAACACCCCTACCCATATTCATTAATAATTTACACTGATACATGTCATGTGTAAAGTTGTTGTGCGTTTTAGTACGTAAGGTATACAGAGAAAAAATATGTTGGATGTGTGAAAATGAGTGTGAATATGAGGAAACTGATTTATCGTTGTGTTGACATTTAAGCGTCACCAAACGTGACGTGACATGCCTAACTGGACGTTACGTCAAACTTTTCAAAACGTACATTGTCATCTGTCATTTGCGAAATTTTTTTGTTAAGGGTGGGACATATGCCATTCTACGTCAGAAGAGAGGTATTTGACGTCACAATATCGACGTTAATTTTATACCTGTTGACCTTTGCAACTGCATTATAGGCCTAAGATTGTTAATAGTCAATAATGTACACAATTTACAAAAACAAAATTTATACATCATTAATAACCGTTTGGTTTGATTTATAAAGTATAAGAATGCTCTACCGTTGGTTGATAATTCATAGCAATTTTAGTTGTGAAGAAAAACCTCAATAATATGCTGACATAAGTTAAAAAAAGATAAGATAAAATTCAGCAAAGAAAGCGGCTTCAATAAAGAAAATATGTTTACCTCTATGTTTAATACAGGGTGATCCAAAATATCTGATACTACTTTGACTTTCAATAACTTTGTCAATAATCATTCTACATATTTCATTTATACATCATTTTAAATTGCTTATCCTATCATTTTAATAAATATAGAAAAACGGAAAAAAGTTGACGTCGCCATGACGATATGACGTCATAAAACTTTTATTTTTTTTTACATGGAGAATTCAAATCAGAGAGCTGCAGAAATTGTCCAATTATATTTTGAGACATATTCATCCAAAACAGTGATTCGTATCATGAGAAAAGTTATCCATTGGGCACTAAGCTTATAAAACGTACTGCAGTTTAATAGGTTAGTGAAGAAATTTCAAAAGACTGTTTTAAGAGAAAATGCTCGTTGAAAGGCATAATTGAAGGCTCAGTACAATGAAAACTGTTGAATCGGTTGCAGTTGTTAAAGAACTGATAACGGAAACATCACAAAAATCAGTGAGAAGTGTTATGAAAAATTCAGGAAATAGGCCCAGTTATGGAAGTGTGTACAGAACTTTACTGTATTACATAAAACTTTTTCCTTGTACAGTGCCTATGGTTTATTTCCTACAAGATGAAGAAACCCAGACACATCATCAGAAAAAGTTCTTAGATGGTTGCAGTAAAAACATTCAGTAATCAACTGATTTCGTTCAGGACTGACTGTGTTTGGCAAACAAATTCTTCTGATTTAAGTCCACAGAATATTTTTCTGTGGGGATTTTCAAAGGAAAAGATGTATACTTTAAAGCCAAACACCTTTGAGTATCTGAAATCAGCAATTACCCGGGGAATTCGGAAAGTTACACCAGAAATGTGATCAATAACTTTAAGAAAAGACGAACTCGTGATTGAACAAAATGGACGTCACGTAGAGCATGTGCTGTAAATAACAGCATTTTTTGAGACTGTATTATTATTTAAAAGAATGTGTATAAAATCTGTGGCATGTATTGTATAAAATGTTATAACATATTTTAAAATTTGAAATATTTCAATAAAGAGTGTCATGATTTTTAAAAGAAATATTATCACTTGAAATGGTATCAGATATTTTGGATCACCCTGTATTTATTGTATTTTCCGGATAAAACTAGGGAAAAAAATGTTAATATTCATGTATTTATGCCTTTATTTTTATTATTGACTATTGATTAATAGATCTAATTATAAAGCCATTCCTAAGTTCTAATATGTGTTGGTTGTTGACGTGGAAAGGTGGGGTTGAGGGGGGGGGGGGCAATGATAGAATTATGTAGAAAAGATTTAATCAGTGTACTACGTTGTTACTAATCAAAACAGAGTACGTAATTTCAATTAAATGATTTTATACTCAGATGTTCGTCAGAGCTGACTTGATTTTGTCTTATAGCGGAAAGGTCAATAATTAGGACAAATAGGAAAATTAAAGAAAACTTCATATTTTCATATTTTATTGTAAAGGTACATTTCTTCTATATAGAATTAATTACAATATTCGTTTATTTTAAAACATGAATTATGACTTTTTCACACAAACATTTTAAGATGTTACCTTTTATGTATGACAGATTTGTTAAAGATACGACTAGAAAAACGCAGTATCCTTAAGGTGCGCATTGAAAATATCGACAATTTTTTGTAACTAAAAATGAATTCATAATCGGGATGGCGATTTTTTTTACTACATTATTTATATCGGATGATTGTAATTATCGTTAATAGCTACATATTGAAGACTATTAGATTTTATATTCAGACTTGTCACGTGATGCGACAGTCACGTGATTTTAGCACGTTTACTTGCAGTAATGATGTTACCTATAGATTTTCACTAGTACAACGAAATAACCAAGTTGAAATTCCAAGTTTAGTTTTAAAATATTTTCAAAACACATTTTAGTTTCTGAAAAGTGCTGCGATCCTATCTAAATTCTGCAATTTTATTGATTAAATTATATTTGTATGACCGAATGCTGTATTTTTTGTTAGTCAACGGCATGAAATATTGATATAATTGAATTATTTTAAAGATTTCATCAGAATGGCATCACTTTTCAGATGCCTTTGTACTTCTAGAGTTGAATTGTAAAAGCTTATTATGATCCATTGAGTGTATGTCCTTGCAGTAGATCGATTTATTAAGACCCCCACATTACCCACCGATGTGCTTGGATACAAATATACAGCAGTGTCAATTAAATACGTAATATACAGAAAACATATTAATAGAATAGTGAAGAAGACATTGATATATATAGAATATATCGCATTTTTCGTTGAAAAAAAAATATTTGATGTGCCTCTCACTGCATACAGACTACGTCACGTTGTACGAAATGACGTCATATGGACAAGTGTATTTCGATCAGTGACTTGCTTATAACTTGTTTTGTGGGATTTAACGTGCGACAAAACAGCATACTGTAGTAAGTCTTGATGTAGTTTGATGATTTTTTACAGGTTGAACTAGCAAATCATCTCATTTTGTGGTATTTTAAAAAATTGTTGTATGGCGTATATGGTGTATGATGCCATAGTTAAGTTTTCCCGTACAAATAAGGCTCCGCCCATTTTTTAAAACCTTAACTGTGCTGCGAATGGGGTTATATTAACATTTTAAATATCAATGAATTTGTCTTCATTTTAAAGATACACGTCAAATAGTTTAAATACATGTTGATTTTGAATGCAATGTGACATAATTTGTTCTTTAAGCACATTTTTGGTACAAAAATGATGTCTGAAAATAATTACTTTTTGCCTTTCACTCTCTTTTTGCACGTGCTCCTGTGTAAAAATAAGCATTTAAATTTCGGACATAGGTCCCCCTTAAAACAATCTTATTGTACACACAAGTACTCTAAAGATACTAAAATGATTCTTGAGTCTTTGATTGATAATATCTGAGTAGGTTTTGGAGATCAGGTCTTCGAACAATCTTTAGGAATTTCGATAGGCAATAACTGTGCTCCTTTATTAGCAGACTTGTTTTTATATTTTTTTATTTTAAACTATTTTTTCCCATAAACTTCTACATGAGAGTAAGAAATCACTTGCTATAACTTACAACTCCATATTCAGATATATCGATTAGGTAATTGTCAATAGTTATTCCTATTCATATGTTAATTAGATATATCTCAGTGAATCTGAAATAAAAGCACACCTGACTCTGACACATTTGTTTCATATTTGCATATTTTACTAGAAAAAGACGTTAATTTAATCTTGCAACAAAATTTTATGATAAAGGTCATGACTTCACGTTTCCGATCCTCAACATCCCTTACTTATTGGGGGAGACATTTCCAATAAGAAATAACTATTGACAAATACTCGTCGATATATCTAAATATGGAGTTATAAGTCATAGAAAGTGTGATGGGACGTAATCTTATTTTTGTCCCATTTTGACAACAGTTTATAAATTGAAATTTGTTCAATTGTTTTCGTTATTTTCAAATATGTAATAAACATTGAGTAGTTATTGATAATTATGATATTTCAAACATATCAAATAGTTGTCGTAAAAGACTTTAATAAAAGTGAAACAATTAACTGAGTAGATAAAGTAGTATTACCTTGACAACAAACAGTAGATGTTTCTGTTGTTCCAACACACTGGTAACCTTTAGAACATTGCTTTACACCATACTGACGGCAGTTTAGGGTTTCTCCATTAACCCGAAAAGGCTGTCCAAATTTACATGGGTTTGTTTCTGTAAATGATGATAATTTCATAGTTTGTCATCTGTTTCAATTAGAGTTATTATCCTCCTACATATATAAGAAAGAAAAACCCTAGGGTGTATAAAACCCTGATACCTAAATGATTATTTTCTTTGATACTGTTCCAAAAAGTATACTCTAACAGAACCAATCTACACGTTTTTACCTTAGCATGGCCCTTATGTAATTTCAACTGTAAATCACAGACTGACATTTAGATTTATTGACAACGTATTGTCAATTAACAATGATTATTTTCAATCCTATGTCGATACGATATATCCCAATGAGATTGAAATAAATAATACCCCTGGGTCTGACACATCTGTTTCATATTTGGGTATTTTACTTGAAAAAGATATTAACGGTACTCTTAAAACAAAGCTTTAGGATAAATGTGATTATTTTATCTTTTCAATCGTCAAATCCCCTTACTTATGAAGCAATATACCTTTATCACCTGCATAAAGGTTTATATCTCCCAGTTGATTCCATACGCATGAACTTTGTCTACGTATGTACAAATTCTACATTTTTTTAATTATTCACAAACAAATTGATAAAACAAGAATATCAGCAGTCTCAATTAAATTCATCATTTCTTTATTTCTATTGTCGATACAATGACCTTGTCAGCAAATAAAATGTATCAAGTCAAATGCTGACTGAGGTTTTTCATACCCATTGTTTGTCTATTATTTACACTCGATGGGTGTAACCGGTCGGCAGGGCATACTTACTCCTTCATGGCACCTGATCCCATTTTTGAAGATTCAGAGGTCCGTGTTTGTTCTGCTCCTATTTTGTATTATTTAAGAGACTTTTGAGATTGAATATTGTTTGTTATCTTCATATATCTCATTAATCAAAAACCTACCCACACTACATGTAATTACGTCATCAAAAACCTACCCACACTACATGTAATTACGTCATCAGAAAACCGGGACCAAACTGATATCTAAATATTCATCAGAAACCTATGCTACCTATATCTAATTACGTCATCAGAAAAAAAGGACGAGACTGATATTTCTCGCATAATCACCAGTGTAAGATTGACTTGTCCGGAGTGAGACAGCAGTGTGAGATTTTTCTGTCTCACACTGTGTATTACTAGGCCGCGAACGATAACGTAGACATTCCCTCTTCATATAAAGTAATTGTAACAATGTTAAAAAAAATATAACATATACTTTAAATGTTGTCATTTAATATATTAAGATAAACTTACTTTCATTCAAAATATTGTCGTATTTTAGCTTTTTAAATGACATTATTTTTAGATCGCGGAGGGTTCTTCTTGAATGAAAGTTTAAGGTATCGGATAGATGATTTTTTTTTATTCCCAACTTTTATCTATCTAATTAATTTATATGGACTGAAATTCATTTCATCAGTTGACACTACGTGTAAACCATTTTCAGATACGCTCTATCCGATGGTACACAGCCAACTTAGCCACATATGATTCTCATATGAGTATCATATGATTCTCATATGATTGGTTTCATATGAGAATCATAGAAAAAGGGCATCATATGTGAATCATATGAAGCAAATCATATGATTTACATATGATCCACATATGTGAATCATATGAAAATAACTACATATGATTTGCATATGAATGATTTAAGTGTGTTTCAAGTCATTTACATATGAGAATCATATGAAAATATCATATGTAAATCATATGTAACACTTAAGTGTGTTTCAAGCCATTTACATATGAGAATCATATGAAAGGGGCATCATATGTGTGTTTCTCTTTCAATATTTTTCACATTCTTGTACACATTTAAAAATCAGATATTTCTGCTTTAGATGAAAATTCATTACATTACAACAATGATCTATCTTCATTGGTTAAATATTTTAAAATATCTTATAATGCTTACACAACTTTTTTGATAAAATTATTTTCATCAAGAGAAATAACTTATTTTTCACAGTGTACATTCTAAACAAGAAAATATACAAACAAGTCAGTAGCATTTGTCGATACATGAATTTAACATATTCTAAAATGAGTACAACTTATAAGATTTCAGCAAAAAGATTAAGTAGTTAAACATGTATACATGTACAAATAAATAAAATAATTAGGTCATGTACTTGTATAAAAATACCATATGACATGAAAGTGTCCACAGCAAAATTGAAATATCAGCAATAACATTTGTCATGTATTCTCTATTGTAAATTTATGAAAAATCAAGTTATTTGATATTCTATCATACAAATAAGAATGGGAAATCTTTACAGGTTAAATTCAGACAAGATTGTGTACATCCTCTACATTTCATAATTATTCCTTATATTTCCAGGTTCTTTTTCCTTCTGTATCTTTTCAATATTTTCAGTTGTCCTCCCTCTGATCTGACCATTTTGAAAATCTCTTTGAACTGGTATCAAAAAAAAATCCACCAGTTCTCCCCTTCCTGAACAATTTCTTTATGGCACAGAATGGTCTCTACAGAAATTTCAAAAATAAAAATAAAATAATTCTTAAATTACAAAACTAATTCTTCAAGTTATATTAAAGTAACATCATCAGCGAACAAATTTATTCCAAATTCACCGACACAGATATAATACGAGATAAAACTAAAGTTATATATGTTATACAAGGTGTTTTGTGAAATCCTATGATGTATTTTGCAAGACACTGTTGGAAGATATGCTTCATAATAAAATTATAAAAAGCATTTTTTTTTCCCTAACAAAAAAATACTATAGTAAACTATAAACTATTTTCAAAAATAATTAGCAGTAAATAATAACATAACTTTATTGATAAACTATGGTGAAAACTTTTATCTTTGATTTACTATGGTGAAAACTTTGGAACTTTGATTTACAATGTGTGGAAACTTTGAACTTTGATTTACTTTGGAAAACTTTAAAATTTCTCTATTTACAAAGTAAAACTTTGGAACTTTGATTTACTATGGTGAAAACTTTGGAACTTTGATTTACTAGGAAACACCTGGAAGTTTGATTTATTAAAGAAAAAATTGGAACTTTAAGCACTATAAACCCTTAAGATTATGGTTTTGCTTCCAATTCTGCACATTATATAAATTTCAAATTTCAAATTTCAAAGATTCAAAAGTAGAATTGTTTTCACAAAAACACCTGTGAAATATGAAAGCCCAAATAGAACAAAGTACAAGAAATTGTTTTAATGTTAAAATCGTCTCTTTCACCGATAAATAAGCAGTATTTATCTAAATATATTTAATTTTGATTATAAATAATTATTAACAATTAAAATATTTAAGTTGTTAAAGTAATTACAAAAAAAGAATTGGAACTTTAATTTACACCTGAAAAACTTTGGAACTTTGTTTAGCTTTAAAAAATTTGGAACCCTATTATTAGCATAATTTGATTTACTATTGAAACTTTAATAATTTGATTCACTATGGCGAAAACTTTGGATGCTTTGATTTACTATGGCGAAAACTTTGGAACTTTGTTTACTTGGTGAAAAACGATTTTTTCCTATAAATTTTATATAAAACTTTGATTTACTATGGCCCCAACTTAACCCCATTTACATGGTGAACAATTTAGAATTTACATTTACTACAGTGAAAACTTTGGAACTTTGATTTACTAAAGGAAAGCTTTGGAATTTTGATTTACTATGGCGAAAACTTTGGAACTTTGATTTATATAAGTAAAAACTTTGGAATTTGATTTACTACGGTGAAAACTTTGAAACTTTGATTTACTATGGTGAAAACTTTGGAACTTTGAATTACATGGTGAAAAGCTTTGGAACTTTGATTTACTATGGTGAAAACTTTGGAAATTTGATGAGATAGAAAATGGTAATAAAAATAGTTAACTTAGTTTACATAGTATTTAATTGCATTAGGGTTACTTTGACAATTGAATTAAATTTTGCAAGACAATTACACTATTGGAAGATATGCTTCATATTAAAATCATAAAAAAGAAATTTTTTTTTTTGTCAATTGAATTTGGAATGTTCAAATAGTATTATTGCCAAAAATTAAGAAGATTCTGACACAAATATATTACTACAAAACAAATTACAACAAGTAGGAAACTTTGTTGGGAAGAATATAAAAAGCCTTTAAACAGTGTGATAGTTACCTTAACTTTGAAATCAAGCCTAGATCTTATGGATTTTTTCCATGCAAGAGCTGCCTGTATATTGAACCTGTAAAACCAATATTAACACAGTAGATATTTTCTAAGCATAACTAAAACTTAAACTACAAAAAAGAGAGATTATAACAAGTTTGAAATTCTCAAATTCTTAAATATTTACACTATGGTTCTCTGATTAGTATTGGAATTTTTTTTTATAAATGTCAGTCAATGAATACATAGACGTAAATATTCAATGGATTAGCTATCTGATGTACTTTCAACATTGAATATGTGGATCCAGCTTTTGTGGCACACATGCAAATGTGTACCTTGAAAGTTGCCACTGTTATTAATTTTTTGCTGAAATTCAAAAATTCAATTTACCACCTGAAGTTATTGTATAGTTTCATAGCTTATTAGCTTTTAAAGCCAGCATACTGTGATATCACTTATTTTCGTCCCCAAATTTTCGTTAATTTCGTGGTATGAAGAGACCCTTTGCTTTTATGTCCACCACGAAATGTAAATTTTCAAATGCACAACTACTACAAAGTTTTTCAGCATTCCACGAAATCAAATCCCCCTGAACCAACATTTTTTCCTCAAACCACGAAAATTTGACCCCACGAAAATATGTGATTTTACAGTATTCTATTCATACTTACCATATTTTAAAAGTGCATTGGATTAAAATAGTTTCAAAATGTAGAATACAGCTTCTATATTATTGAGTTGAATTTATTTTTTATGAAGTCATGCAAACAATGTAGAATTATAAAGGAACAAAAAGAAATTATCAAGAAATATTTCGTCATAAAGGAGTCATTACAGATGTACACTTTGATTTTTTATTGCAAGTATTTCTTTTTACCTTTAGTATTGTGATGATGCAATCGTCTTTTGGATCAATCGCCAGTCTTATCAGTTTTGGGCATCTTGGGCTTAATAAAAAAGCAGCACGGTGACACTGAACTCAAGTTGTTGAATGCATCTATAGGCCATAAAAACAAACATTTGTCATTACGTTGATGAAAGAATCTACTTGATAACGATCTCAACATACAAAAACGCCAAACTGCTATACAGGGTTTCTACTTTCACTTTCAAATCAGTACGTAACAAAAGTCAAAACAAAAAGAAAACAAAGTAATGCCTTTAGCATGTTTAGCCTAACATGTAAATTGTAATGTTTACATCCATTCAAAAACAAATTTATCCAAAATTACTTACAGATCATTAACGTTATGTAGGTAAAATACGAAATGCATTAATTTAACAATTACAAGTGTTGAGAGTATTACAGAAATAAGTTCATACGAACCTGTAACCGTAATGAAACGATATTTAAACAATATGAAATAAAGGTCTTTAAAAAATTGTTTGGAGATTAGGTCCTACTTACTTTTTCCAACACCCAGCACTTCTGCTGCAGCAGTGACGTCAAACATGACGTCACTTTCATCCGATAGAAGTCAAAACCGGTCCGGGGAAAATACGGATTTTTTTTTTTTAATTTACTCAAGTAATAAACCCAAACCCAAAAGATTTGAAATAAAAAGCAAATAAATTTATTCTTTATCAATTTTGTCTGGGATATGCATTATTACACAAAAAGAAAATTGTGAAAGCTTTTTTTATATAAGGGAAAAGGGGGGAGGGGGTAGCTGTTAAACAGAGTAGAACTTAACACGTTATTGCTAACAAGTTCTTTTGAAATTGATGTACATTTAAATTACTATTGAGATATATTATTGAAATTGCAATTTTACTTGAGTATACCAAGGGCAAATTAGTGAATACTGTTTCATATGATTCTCATATGATCACTGTGTCATATGATTCTCATATGATCACTGTCAAAATATTCATATGATTTTTACCTGAGTATAACAAGGGCAAATTAGTGAATATGGTTTCATATGATTCTCATATGATCAGTTTCATATGATTCTCATATGACCACTGTCGAAATATACATATGATTCTCATATGTAGGACCTTTCATATGAGAATCATATGTATATTACTTCATATGATTAACATATGTATGATCATATGATTCTCATATAATTGGCCACATATGATTCTCATATGATTTTATATACATATGATTCTCATATGATCCACATATGATCTTCATATGAAAGGCAATGCATATGTGGATCATATGTGGCTAAATTGCCTATGTAGATTTTAAATTAGATGGGAAATTAAAAGAATTTCTTTTTTTTTTATATTTTTAGCCATATCATGGCGACGTCATTGACAGGCCTTTTTTGGAGATAATGCGAGAAAAATAATCATTTATTACATACTCGTGTGGAAATAGTGAAATTCCACCTCGGGGCCAAGTTTTACGGCAAAGACCGTGAATCTTGTCCCCTCTGTGGAATTTCACTATCCCACACTCGTAGTAATGAATGATTCTATTAATCTAATATTTATCAATGATCTACCCTAACTTCACCTTATTACGTCATCAAAAAACAAAGACCACTATCTGCGCAGGGGTAATAAGGAAGCATACAAAATATTCTACCTTGTCTAAATCAGTGCTACATTATGACGTTATAGTAGGCAAGATGACTTCAATTTTAGAACACAAGTTTTCGTAATATTTGTATTTAGAGATGTAATTTAACTCCAGAAAATGAATAGAAACATGTAAACATTTTTATCTTATACTTTATCTGTCATTTTGATTAAAATCTACCACCGATGACGTCATGTGTGTACATCAAGTAAATTGGGAATTGATCGTGTTGTGTAAAGAGAATTTAGCTTAGACGACATGTACAAAGATACGTTAAATGGAGTTTAAAAGGAAATATCGTGAATATTATGTGAAATTCATACGGAGTTCAGTTAATTATACAGGCATGCTAATTTATTTTCATCGATGATCTTCTCTTTTGAAGACAGTTTGCTATATACGTATCTCGGTCGGCCTTTCCTCTGTCATTCGTGACAAAAAAATGCGATAGAACAACAATAAGCTGGATATTTCAAAACATAAGATTTGCACAGATGGAAGGTTTGCCCTCTGACAAACTTGGAACGTGTTGCTAGAATCACAAGTTAAAGTTTGCCCTCTGACAAACTTGGAACGTACTGCTAGAATCACAAGTTAAACATGGTTTTACGAAAAATCTCTGTTCGTAAAATTTTCAGGCGTGTTTTTCAATACAAATTGATCTACAATTGTACAATTATTAGACATACTAACATCATGTGTATCTACAATGTACTGATTTGACTCTCCTTTCTTCTTTTTCTTGTTGAAGCTGAACTGTTTGGCCAAAAAAGAATTGCCTTTTCCGGTCCCGTACCTTGGCTTCTTCCCGTAGCTATGGGACACTTTGGGAATTCTGTATTTTCCACCAAAATCTTTATTTCCTATCTTTTGAGCCAGTTTCTTTGCCTCTAGCACATTCTTAACTTGACTGCCCAAGTCGTCTCCGAATAAATTTTATGAAGAGCTCTCTGCGGAACACAAACTTACAAATTTTTTGTTTTTCTCTGGCTGGATAATTTGTTCCCGCCTCTTGTAGGACAAATTGTGGAAAACACATATCTGAAACTTAATTCAGGATGTCACCACACAGCTGTTTTGCCTTCTTTACATCAACCAATCCCTTTTTCCGAGTTGCAATTAATAAGCATGTCAAAAAGTCTCAATGTCGGAATCATGGCTTTTCCTATGAGATTCTGCCTAGTCTGCAATTTAATATCGCTTGCTCTGTTTTTGGATGACATGTTTTCCTAAATGACTTTGTTGACTTTTGGCGCAGAGACATTGATAATGTTTTTCGGCCTATCATACTTGTTGGAGATTTCTTTAATTTTCTCCGAGTTAGTTTTCGTCATGAACATTTTCTCCATAATCTTTGCCAGTTCAGAACTTAACGGTTCGCTCGCCCTGTCTTCATCACCGAAAAATTCGGACAGTTCATTAAGAGAAGAAACCTCATCATCATCTGACGAATCATGAATACTTTCGTCTCCCTCAATAAGGGAATTAAGTGCTTCATCGGCATCCGATTTGTCTGAATTTTCTACATCAGAGTCATCATCACTAAGTTCGTGAGAAGGACGAATGCATGCTTGAGACGTTTTCGTTTTCTTGCGAGGTGGCGAACTACTCTTATTCTGTCCGCGTTTCCTCGAAACGTCCGGATTTGTATCCGTTGAAGACCGGTCAGACTTCAAAGCAATAAGTTCCTTTTGAACTGAAGTCATGGTCTTAGACATATCTGCAAATTTACGCATGAAAATGTCAAACATACCACTCATATTTTCAGTTTGCTGCTTCGACTTCGAATGCATCGTGTTATCGTCACAAATGGCATCCTCGTCAACTTGGTCTACTAGATCATAGCTGGTGGATTCTCGCATTTGCGATGATGGTCCCGGCTCATTAGCCATGCCGCGAAGAAAGAATGCAATGATATTCTAAGATTCTCTCAAACGCTTACTCCACACCACATGGCGTGAAAGCAAAATGGCGCACGGGGCTACAGCCCCTGCATCAGTGACGTCACTGAATCAAGTGCTGCACGTCTGAATCAACACATGTTGAAAGAAATGCAACGTTAAATGCTACAGATTCCCACATGGGAAACGTGCAAAGAACATGTGTTCTGTACTAGCAATATTGCTACAAACCACTGGTTACAAAACCAGTGGAATTTTAAATGATTGATGAAATTAATAAAAAGAATTACGGCTAACATCACTCGCGTCTGAACTATGAAAAGACACAAACTTCTATGATTACGTGACCTTGAACTTCATCTCATTTGAGACTGAGGCTCTCAATGGGGAAAAATCACAAGTTAAACATGGTTTTACGAAAAATCTCTGTTCATATGGATAAATTTCAAAACATAGGGTAAGGTTTTGTGCGAATATATGGAATAAATATTTTATTGACAGGACAGTGGGATTCTAGCAGCACTTTTCAGGCAAAATAGATGTTTTTCAACTATATTGTTTATTCAAAGAAAGTATTAAACTCCGGAGCATTGTTGTTCTTTTAGCTTTTTTATTAAGGAAAATATCGCTATTAATAGAAGTCTCATGATACCTTGGCGGTGGTGTAGGTCTTTGTGTTAGACACTCTTTTATCTGTTTGCAATAGTAAATGACAGTTTACGTTTATCAGCGGTTTGGGTAATTTATCAAACTTAATTTTCATTAAAAAGTCTAAATTTTCCTAGAAATGACTTATATGCCTCCTTAACATACCCGCGTGATATACATCTGAAACTTACCTTTACAGCAATAGCCGGACTGATTGTGAAATGTTTGTATACAGTTGTATCCTCTAGGGCAGCTTTGTCGGTATTTATGACATAATGTAGGGATACCCTTATCTGCGCCATGCAGTCCATACTTACATTTTTGATAATGTGGAGTGGTCTGATGAGGGCCTAAATTATACAAATATCAGTATTATTGCTCAAAAATACGTTCATGTTTAATAAGATAGATAAGCTTTATTTGAAGTCAGTATGGTAGTTAAAGTAACACAAGCTCTAATAAGCTTTTGACTGACATTTTTAATATATACATAACAGTAAAACAATGAAAACATGCAGCACTATATAAAGTAACATAGAATTACTTGCAACAATACAGCTCACAGTCTAATTTAAAGGACACATCAGTCAAAGATACATATAGAAACACACACACATGTACAGGCACATAAACAATACAGCACAGATACACAGTAATGTCCTGGAAATATAGATTGAGATTCTTTTTCTATAAAACATAAAAAGTAGAACGAACACAAAATCGAGACATGAAAAAGCATAAGCCCTGTTATGTTTTCATAATTACTAATACAGAACAAATCGGAATTTCAGAATATGTGCATGTATCTAATAATCTCAGTTTCAACTCAAGGTACGCTAATCTTATTTCATGATGGATAAGATCAAATCCAATTGATCTAATTTATCACCATGAAGAACCACCTCCTCCCCTAAGTTCTATCATTATATAGAAAAAATGCTGCCTTTGTTAGTCGAAAGCTATTCACAATTGATTGGAAATCAATCAGCATTTTGTTAAAGCACTCTGTCTGAAATGATTGATTGTATAGTTTACTGTTTTAGGTCTAATTGGAATTTTTTTACTCACATTAAGATTCAATTTTAGATATTATCTCAATACTCAGAGCCAATTTGAACTGAAGCCATTTTTTATCGTGCAAACGCCTATCGTGACACAAGATCTAGATCTTGGTTTTCTAAGCTCTCACACATGTATCTACACCTTGGGTTTGCAGTGGGTGTGAGTGGTCATCAAGAATACTCTTGAACACCTTATCACACCTCTGGAATGTCGAGGGGTCCGTTTTATGCCATGTTTACAAATTTTATTGGTATTATGTTTCAGTATAGCTGTTCGTCGGGTTCATCTATATCACTGACGTATATTCAACACAAAAATGTACCATTTCCTGATAGAGCTACAAAATCAGTGAAGGGTTATTGCATTTTCCCAGCAGGCTTTTCAACGTTGATTCAACGTTGAATTTTGATTGCATATGAAAGATGAGGCAACGTTTGTACATCAACGTTGTTTCAACGTCAACTTTCAACGTTTAATGGACGTTGAATATGGGTTGTACATATTGTTGATAAATGGTTGAATTTGGATTCAAATAAAAGTTGTCAAAACGTTGAAGCTTCAAAGTTGTTTCACTGTCAAATATCAGCATTGCAAAAAAAAAGGTTTAAGATTGGTTGAAATTAGGTTGAACTTTAATTGAAATTTTTGGGGTATACAAATGTTGAAAGCACGTTGAATTCATGTTGCACTTTGCTCTATAAACAAATACATTTTAATTCCAATAAGTGTTTTTATTAATTTACGAAATAATTTAGTTGTAATCCAGTATAATGACTCAGAGAGAATTTATTTTATATAACATTTTAAAGACAAATACAAATAAATTCAGATCCAATCACCGAATCTCAAAATCACCGCTTGACAAAATTTATATTCCTAGGGGAGAAAGGGTCACAGTTATCACATCCAGGTTCATCAAAGCACGCATCTGTTTAAAACTAATCAGTTCCACGTGCACAACAAAGTGGCGGATCCATTGATTTGAATCGCGCATAAAGTTTTTCTTGGTTTAAATGAATTCATTCATGCATAAAAACTTTAGTAAGCATGCGTATTTATTACTGTAAATCACTTTTTATTCGCGAGAACTTTATTTTCGCGTAATTACGCGAGACAGCGTGCTCACGAAAATTTAATTCTCGCGTATAATAGTATTCCTTAAGATTATATAGAGCAATAACCACTATTCGCGAAAATTTTGTCTCGCTAATCAAGAGTCAGTTACTTTCTCGCGAAAATAAGGTGTCGCGAAAATTTAGTGATCTACAGTACTTAATCAGCAGCATCACCTGCCAAAAAGCGGTAAATCTAGTACTCTGTTAAAGTAAAAGGAAAACCTCATTTACATAAAAGATAATTTGTACGCACACAAACTCTCACATATACCACTGTTTTTATGTTTGGTAATTAAATATTTGTTTTTAACTTGGTATTGCTTTTTTCTATGCAATATTAAAAATAATAAATAAATTCTGACGTACTTCATGTATAATGTTCATGTAATTGAAATACATTTATATTCAGAGAGTTTTATATGACAAACCTGTTAGCTCTTAATAGGATGTTGTGTGAAAATCCTCATTTTATTAACATTGATATTATTCCTGTGAAACTGAAATTTTCATAACACATGTGTAAAAGTGCCAAGGAAAAATATATTACAAATTTGAAGATGAACTAGAGGTACTGTGAGCAGTGGATTTTATAAATGAACAACCGCCTGTAATAACTAATATGAATAGAATGGCAGTGTCCATGTTTTGTAATGGGAAACCCAAAATATTTGTAGGATGAAAAAGTAATACAAGGTGCACAACGGCAATATATAGAAAAGAATCTATGAAATTTTCATTCAGTGGTTTAAGAGGAGTTGCAGATAAGATATGGGTATACCTAAAGCGTAACACACAGATGGACGGACATCCCGATTAATAAATACCCTCCCGCTTTTCAAGCAGAGGGTATAAAAAATGACTAATGTAGGCAGGCAAGCATTATGACCCATGCATGTTTTGCTAATCAATGTCTCTGAATGTCTTTCTCAAGATTGTTGCATTACAAAAAATCTGAAACAGTTGTCTGTATTTGAAATGATAATATTGTTCACTCACTTAACCTCCCGATCAAAGATTTTATTTTACACAATGTTCAACTCCCGAGAATACTTTCAGCACTTTGATTTTTTTTTTAACATTTTGAGTTAAATTGGTATTATATCAGTTTCTTACCACTTTGTTGATGCTTGACACCTTCGATCCTCGTAACAAGAAGTGCAATGACAAGTGACCGTAATATCTAGAAAACAAGAGGCCCATGGGCCACATCGCTCACCTGAGAAGCTTTGACCATTCTGTTCTTTACCAGATTTCCTCCTTGTAATACATAATGCATCCCCACCCTACCCCACTGATCATAATTTAGACATTTTGAAATCTATACTACCCCAGTTTCCTTCCATGTGCACATATGTTTCAGCATTTCTGGCCCAGTGGTTCTTGAGAAGAAGATTTTCAAAGATTTTTCCTATATATTTTTACATGTAAAACTTTGATTCACCATTATCGCCCCGCCCTTCCCCTGGGGTCATGATTTGAACAATTTAGAATTTACACTACCCCAGGATGCTTCCACATAAGTTTCAGCTTTTCTTGTCCATTGGTTCTTGAGAAGAAGATTTTCAAAGATTTTTTCCAATATATTTCTATGTAAAACTTTGATTCCCCATAGTGGCCCCGCCCTTCCCCTGGGGGTCATGATTTGCACAATTTAGAATTTACACTACCCCAGGATGCTTCCACATAAGTTTCAGTTTTTCTGGCTCAGTGGTTCTTGAGAAGAAGATTTTCAAAGATTTTTCCTATATATTTCTTTGTAAAACTTTGATTCCCCATAGTGGCCCCACCCTTCCCCTGGGGGTCATGATTTGAACAATTTAGAATCTACACTACCCCAGGATGCTTCCATATAAGTTTCAGCTTTTCTGGCCCAGTGGTTCTTGAGAAGAAGATTTACAAAGATTTTTCCTGTATATTTCTTTGTAAAACTTTGCTTCCTTATAGTGGCCCCGCCCTTCCCGCGGGGGTCATGATTTGAACAATTTACAATTTACACTACCCCAGAATGCTTCCACATACGTTTCAGCTTTTCTGGCCCAGTGGTTCTTGAGAAGAAGATTTTTTAATGACCCCACCCTATTTTTGTGTTTTCTTGATTATCTCCCCTTGTGACGGGACTTGGCCCTTTTCCTTTCACCCAAGGATGCTTTGTACCAATTTTGGTCAAAATTAGCCCAGTGGTTCTTGAGAAGAAGTCGAAAATGTGAAAAGTTTACAGACGGACAGACGAACGAACAGACAGACAGACAGCTAGACGGACGGACGGACGACGGACAAAATGCTCGAAAAGCTCATTTGAGCCTTCGGCTCAGGTGAGCTAAAAAGTCAGGATTTTCTTGCAATTTACCTAGTTTAATATCCAAGTAAAATTACAAAAAAGATACACGGAGAAGCATATGTTCACAATACGGAGGGGGGGGGGTCTTTTGGCGTTCATTCTTGGACCGCTTCGGAGTCAGCCCTAGAGGACCCCGAGCGAATCCAAAGCTGAACCAAAGAGCGAACCCAGGTTTCGCTTCGGGTTCGCTTTTTAATAGGATGTGTCCGGCCGGTATTGTATAATATTTAATATTGAAAATGGTTAGATACTAGTTAAAGGGCATAACCTATAATCATATGCTTCCTTTAAGGGGAGACAGGGCACATGTCACATGACTAAAAAGACATATTACGTCATAATCGATGATGATATACATGATAAACGTTGTTAAAATCAACAGTTATTGTGTAATTTTATTCTAAAGTCTAAAATTGCTTTTAAAACATTTAATTTAGAAATAATTATTAATTAAATGTTTAAAGATCTTGCCATCATTTAGATATTATGAAGTTGCCCAATCACACATTTGTTTCTCTTTACCCTGCAGTCTGACGTCAGTGACGTCATAGACGTAGTGTTTGAATTCTCAGTGCAGCGAGATCAAGTACACACGCCCGTCAAGATCAGTTTTATTTCATAATATACAGGTCACAGTCAATGTATCGTGATAAATTTCTGAAGCAGATTTTTTTAATTAATATGTTTTCGTGTTTAGTAACAGAGATTCTTTAGATAATTTTGAATGTTTATGTTTTCGTTTGACGTCACCGTTGATTTCCAGCACTCGGAAAATACAAACGTGAAGCGTTTTTATCATGCTAACGCCTAATTCAACGATGTCCTGTGCGATATTGAGGTAAGCTTCACCCTGTGATATTTATGCAGTAAATAATTACGATGAAGGACTGACATTCAATCGTAAATTTACGAATATTTATTGACAGAATTTTTTCCAAATGAGGTTTTTGTCGTTGAAGCTGCCTTGAAAATGCAGAAATTATCCCACCCAAATGCTATGTAAAATCAAAAAAATTGCTTTTAGATAATTTAAACACTATAAATATTCTGAAATATTTGAGTATATAGAGTTATCTATCACATTTATCGTTTGGGCGTAAAAATTCGCATTATGGACTCCGTTATGGGCCCGTAAACATGAAGTATCTAAACTCCATACAAACTCTAAACAGGGCGGTATTTGTGGGGCGATATTTTTTAATACGTCAAGAAATTCCATGACAGGACCGTTTTAAAATGTTTAGTATATATTAAATTAGTAATATAAAAAATACGAAAAAAAATCATTGACAGGAACTTTTCAGGTAAAGGTCCTGTTCCTCCTTAAACATAAAACAACAAATAAAATCATACGTACTGTCAACAGATCCATTCTGCCAAGCACGTTATTTAATTTCGGTTTTGTACGTCTTCGGCAAACTTAAAAAGGTTCAGTAGGAAAAAAAAGCTGAATGACTTCCTTTAAAAATTTCATTTTGTTTCCTGCAATGTCAAGCCCGAATGCAATTAATCTTAAGTCTGAAAAGTTCATAAACAAGGAAGCATTCACTTAGTCATTAACGAGACAACTTTCATTTTTTTTTATTTTGTGATAATTAAGTTAAATAAAGTCACAAAGAGAAAAAAATAAAATTTGACCTGATTTAAAATGTAAGATTAAGATACACGTAAATTTTGAGTTACTTTTTTTTTAAATACGAGATTTATTTACATTCCATTACATATATATATATATATATATATATATATATATATAATATATATATATATATATATATATATATATAGAAAGCACAAAGAAATTCACTTTTACATGGATACCCACTTCCGCCCCAGCCCGGGGTTGAACTCTCGACCTTCGGAATCTGTCTCCTAGCAGTGCAGGAACAGCGCGCTAGACCGCTCGGCTATCTAGGCAAGTATAAACTTGTGACTGCTTTCGATGCCGATGGAATTCTCGCGGCGCTGCCCTACACCACACGGTCATTGAGAATAGAAGTGAGATACAGTTATTTGGACATTAGTTTTAACAGAGGATTGTTACCAATACATGTTGTAATGAAATTAATTATTATTTATAAAGCACATTTTACAACAACTCTTAAACTAACATTTCATTTCCCATATCAAATAATCTTTATTTCATGATATTAATGATATTTGCTAAAGCTAAACTAAATGTTTTCACTATTTGACGGCATATATTCTGTACATAACCTTTGAAAACCAAGAACGCCAAAATCTTTGAAAAATTTTAAGCGCCTATATTATTATTAATATTAAAATTCAAGTATTGTCCGGTGGTGTAAATTACTTTTTTTAAACAAATTATGTTCTAACCTCGTAAATACTGTACGTGTACTTAATTTGGAGTATTCAAAATTTAGTCTAATCACTGGGTATAGAATTGTTTGTGTAATCATGAATTAGCGCTACACATATTCTGTGTATTGTATATGTAAATGATTTCGTAGCGGTATTCATAAATTAGCGCATCATTGACTGCGTCAAGGCCACTTAATATGAAGCCCGCTTTTTTAACTACGCATACAGTAATTGAAAATGGAAATTTAAAGGTATTTCTAAGAACGTTGGGAATGTAATGTAAGAATAATCGATTTCTAAAGATGCACGTAGAGACTGCATTGCTATTTTACGCATTGCATTCTTTTTTAGAAGTGTCATTTTTCACCTTATCCAATTTCCGTTCCAACATAGATCGATAATAGTTGTTGCCCAGCTTCTATCATTGAGTAAAATAAACATCAATTCATGTTCTTTTGCAATGGATTGAGATTTTGTTTACATTCTCTCCAGGGAAAATAAATGTATAAAAACTGCTCAAAGACAATTTCCCATTTATTTACCTGCAAACCCCAGGTCTAGTGTTAATCGAGTTATATAAAATGATATAGGGAAATGTGTGGCTATAACAGGGGTAGGGCACGACACCCCTGTGACACTAATTAGACCTTTAACGACTGTGCTATGCAGACGGCATTCATGGTATAGACCATTACGTTTGCATGCATTCTTATTGCAATTTTTTATGTGATTCATGTATGTACCTTTCATCAATTTGTTCATTTATATTTCGGAAAAAAACTTAAGAATATTCTACTAGGGCCATTATTTGGAACTGTTATGCCTATATTTTTATGGGTCAGAATAACCCTAATTGCCAGCAAAGATCAATCACAGAGTTTAAAATTAACAATAATTTATTTACAGTAATATACATTAAACATAAAGAACAAACTTAGCAAGAATCTACAAATACATACAACAGAGTGTCCGTCGCTGCACACATAATGTCCCAGTGAAAATATATCCCAGTCTCTTGGTACGCCAATCTTACTTGTGTGTCAATGGTGCTTAGGCCTATACGATAAATAAATAATCGTGCTTACAATTGACAAGGTATTTATACATTGTCATAAATCTAGAATATTCTAGAAGTTGTTAAGACATGATATTAAAAAAACAACTTGGTCATACTCATATGTTCTAGAAAAATGACCAATCTGGAATGTTAAAAAACTTCTATATGTTACTAATTATATACATGACGAAACAATACAAATACAACACACCTCACAACAATATCTCTTCAGCCACAAAAATATATCAGAAAAATAAAAAAAAAGGAAGAAGAAGCTATTTTAACAATGATATATTCGTAAGATCAAATTAGAAGAAATTCAAATTATGTATATAAAAAAGTATATGGAGATAACGAACAGTATTCAATCTCAAAATCAATACAACAAAACAAAACAAGAGCAGAGCAAACATGGACCTCTGAACCATCAGAGGTTGGATCAGGTGCGATGGAGGAGTAAGCATCCCCTGCCTACCGGTCACACCCGTCGTGTGCTCCTTGTCATTATCAGGAGATAACGGGAAAATCCGTTTTCAACTCAGTGTATAAATGATGGATTAACAATAAGAATGAAAAACGTCAGTCAGCATTTGACTCAATGATAAATTGTATTTGCTGACTAAATCAATAAAACTTACGAAATGATGATTTTAAACGAGACTACTGATATTCTTGTGTCATCAACCTGCTTGTGAATAATTTACCTCGTTTTAGAAATTGTTCATACGTAGAACAAGTTCTTGCATATCGAATCAACTGAGATATATACATCCGTATGCAGTTGACGAAGGTATATCAGTGCATAAGTAAGGGAAGAAGTTGACAATAGAAAAGTTAAAGTCATCACGTTTATCATATAACTTGGTTGTTAGATTACCATCATTATCTTATTCAAGAAAAATATCCAAGTATAAAACACATGTGTCAGACTCTGTGGTACCTTTCATCTCAAGCTCACCGGGTATATCGTATCGATGTAGGAATGGAAATCACCATTGTTAATTGACAATACGCCATCGATATATCTGAATGTCGAGTTGAAGGCCACAGCAAGTGTTTTCTTCTTTTCACGCATAAGATTTTGCACAAATTCTGCTTCATATGAATATAGAAATAGGTCCGCTAATAATGGAGCGCAATTGGTACCCATGGGAATTTCAATAGATTGTTGGGATACCTGGTATCCAAAAACTACATTGGGAAGACAATAAACTAACAAAGTGTTTTGATTTTGCGTATTTTATTCATCTATGTCTGGAGAGATTAACTGGTTTGATGGAAAGTTCACAATATTACATGTCCGCTAATTTTTCTTTCGACCCTCGTATATTTATTGAATAAAGAGAGCGATTTTTTAAACAGATATTCAATAAAATAATAAAAAAGAAATAAAGTAAACACAGCTTTAAGATTTTAAATAGACTTTTAATACAAATGCAATGTATATTCATCGCAAATTTTCTTTACATCCCCCTTTAGTATTTTGTAAAATAATAATAATATTTGTATAAAATGCACGAACAGGCCACAGTAATTCAATCAATTGCAAGGGTATGCTCTCAAAATGTAATGAAATCATTTTAATCATGGAATTATGAATAATTATGCATTTAGAAAAGTGTCTCAAACTACATAAAATCTTTCATATTGATTGTTCATTGATGACATTTATGCAGATGACCAGAGAATATAGATCACACCAATAAAATTGTAGAATTAATCTTGTTTTGTAGCATTGTTATCAACTACAAATAAAACTGAATCTATGAATAAATCTAAGTAAGATATTTAAGCTAATAATGTCCTTGCAATATTCAGGGTTTTTCAAAATACATAACCCCAGACCTGTACAAATTATATTTTTGCCAACCCTAAGTGTCTTAAAATTTATATTTCTTAAATCAATATAAATTGAATGCATGCAGATCAGGATTAATTTTTCAAAATTATTTTTTCGACCCCGTAATGATTTGGAGGATTCCAGCAGCAATTGATACAATCATCGCAATGGTACAAAAAGCAAATGCAAAGTGAAAGCGAAAGCGATGTTCAACGAGCATGGAAGTCTCCTTAGCAAACACGGAGATGGATATCAAGATACAGAGCGCTGAAAGAAGAAACATATATACTTTCACTATCAAAGACAATCCGTATATTTATAAGTTTTTATGAACCTTTAAATTTACGAGATAGTCAATCTAGATGCTTATTCAATGTTATAAAATATGATATAAATAATATTTACCTCCAGCAAATGAGAAGCCAGCAGACAAATAAAGCAATGATACTTTATTCAATCGAATTTTTATTCCAAGAACAAGAACGGCGATCAGCAAGCACACGAGTCCCAGGCAGGAAAACACCTGTCCTGTACTGTACTGGGTATATCTGTTTAATCAAAGGAAAATCAGTAAATATGATATATGATAATTAATTATTGTTAAGACTTCGTCTTAAAATTCACATAATATATATATATATATATATATATATATATATATATATATATATATATATATATATATATATATATATATATATATATATATATATATAGAAAGCACAAAGAAATTCACTTTTACATGGATACCCACTTCCGCCCCAGCCCGGGGATGAACTCTCGACCTTCGGAATCTGTCTCCTAGCAGTGCAGGAACGCGCTAGACCGCTCGGCTATCTAGGCAAGTCAAAAAACTTGCTTTCGATGCCGATGGAATTCTCGCGGCGCTGTCCTACACTACACGGTCATTGAGAATAGAAGTAAGATACAGTTATTTGGACATTAGTTTTAACAGAGGATTGTTACCAATACATGTTGTAATGAAATTAATTATTATTTATAAAGCACATTTTACAACAGCTCTTAAACTAACATAACTGCCCTAAGTGAAGAAGCTTACAAAACAAAAACATTCTTTTATCACAGATTTGATTATTTCATACCTGGTATCTAAAACTTATACATAGATATATCAAAGTGTACGAGTAGCAACTCTTGCTACGCGTAGGTAGGAATAATGATAATAATATACCTCTTGCCAAGTTAACGAATGTTTCAAATTAAGATACCGTTCACGGTAGCGCGCTCGCTCCGTGATCGTGAGGTCGTGAGTTCGTATTTCAGCCGCGACTGGCCCAGTCGATAAAATGGATAGCAACTGTTCCTTCACCATGCGCTCAGCACTTTGAAGTTAAAGTTGCGGGTCCTTCGGATGAGACCTTAAAAACTGAGGCCCCGTATCAGGGGCAGGCGTTGGCATGATAAAGATCCCTCACTGCTCAATGGCCCTGAATGCCGAGTAAAGGTCAAAATTTGAAGCCCTTCACCGGCATACGGTGATGTCCCCATATGAGTGAAATATTCTCGAGAGGGACGTTAAACAATATACAATCAATCAATCAATCTATCAAATTAAGATTCAAATTAGCATCCCTCATTAATAATTTTTCTTATTGAAGTTGAATATCTTTTTTAGGAATATAAACTTAAACTTTAAAAAGGTTTTTAGAATTATGCTTTTTTGAAGAATATATCTAAACTATGCTTTATCTAGTTATATGGATAACACCTAAAGACAAGTCTGTAAACAAGAGCTAGCTAATAATGGTCAAATTCAATAATGAAAAAAGGAGAAGGTAACAAAAGTGATAACTCAAAATCTATAAAGAATACAAATCTATGGAGAAGGCATGAGACATGCATCTTTGGTAATATCTGAAGTGAGATCAGGTGCCTAGAAGGACTTAGAATACCCTGTAGACCAGCCCTGAGCCCCCTGTATAGAGTAGGTAGAGGGAACATTCCGTAGTCAAAGTCCATAAAGTCAGTTAGCATTTCAGTCTTTCAAAATTTCGTTTGGTAAGAGAAGGAAGGAAAATCATTTCATCATTTATTTTTACATTATACATTGTACTTTAATAATATTTTTTGAAAACTTAATTTTAAGAAATAGTTTAAAATGTAGAACATATGAATCATATTGAAGATGATCTTATTAAATTGTGAAAAAGAAGAAAAATAATCGAATCTATAAAATAAGGCAAATAAAATTAATACCCGTTCAAGTCCAATTCATGTGCAGGAAGTAGAGGGAAGGACGTTTTCACCAACAAGAATACATGAACCTCTCCTTAAATATGAGTTCTAATTTTCCTCGCTCTTATAGATTGGTTGATGTTTGAAGCGTCCTTTAAAAATGGGTGTTTTATGGCTATCAAAAAATTTCATGGATATTAAAAGTACTTTGAACATGATCAATGTAAAAAAAAATAAAATTATCATTCTCTGTAATCAAGTATGGGCGGACATCCAAAACATCAGAGGTGGTTATCTTTATCTCTATGAGTTCAAACAAATTTGCCTGATTTACAAATAGTCCGAGCAATAAATAGAATTTATATTTTAATCAGAAAAATTCAAGAACTATTGAGAAAATAAGGTTTGTAAAGGATAATATTCTTTTAAAGACTTATTAAAAAGCGAATCAAAAATTCCTCTAATATATACCTAATATATCCTAGAGTACCCATAAATCGTCCCCTTACGACATTTGACGT
This sequence comes from Saccostrea cuccullata, assembly GCF_032062105.1. Lineage (NCBI taxonomy): Eukaryota > Metazoa > Mollusca > Bivalvia > Ostreida > Ostreidae > Saccostrea > Saccostrea cuccullata. The sequence continues at coordinate 36,225 of NW_026935693.1, read as the reverse complement.
CATAGTAAGATTTAGCGCGTGCAAATTGATAAATAAACTTCAATGCTAGTTAAAGAATGGAATTGCTGATTAAATGTTAAAAATTATTTTTTCTTACCATTCTTCACAAGATTTTTAGAACTCTTCTATAAAATCAAACTTTTACACTTAAAAATATCACCCATACCCTATTTTCGTCCTTCAGATATAAAACGGCCGCAGATGATTGGTCTTTTTGTTTTCCCGTGATTTGCGATTAAAAAGGGTTGGAAAATAATTAAAATAAAAATTGTAAATTTTTATTGTTAATTTCAAATTTTTATTTATCAATTTAAGAACGTTAAATTGCTTTCGCTATTACCAACTCCATTTTCCTTAATGAAATAAAAAAAACACGAACGTGCTTTCAGATTAACATTGTCAACGATGTAATGTATGCTCATCAAATTATCTGATATTCAAATTATACAATATTTTATTTTCGATTTTCCAAAATTCATTGACCTTACTTGCAGAAACCGATAGAAAATCAAAATATTTGAACAGTGCAATTCTGGCACATTAATCTGAAAAAAAAAAACAATAGGAATACTATTTATAATTTAATGCGTAGACTTGAATTGATTACCTAATTATTATGATAATGTGTGAAATATTCACGTTACAGGAAAAAAAATTCATCTACTAGCTCTGCAGTAGATGAGAAATAAAAGAGTTCGCAGAAAAGATCTTGTTTTACTTGATTATATCGTGAAGTTCAACCCAGTAGACGCCCGGATTAGTAATGCTTCAATGCACGTGACGTAGAACCTGTCAAACTGGTAAAAATTCTGGTAAAAATTGTGATAAAAATGCACCTTCTTTGGTCGGCTCAATTAAGGTAGGATTCTTCTCTGGTTTCTGACTAGATGAAACATTCAATTATATTTGCTTATATGTCTTACATGTACATATTGAGGTGTAAGGAATTTAAGAGACCATATTTTTCTTTCATCATCAGAAATGTACAACTTTAAATAGAAATGGTAAACTGCATTTGAAAACTAGCAGGGATTATATTTTTGATGGAATGGTGGCGTATGAAAATATCTTCTTTTCTGCCTCTCAAAATTATAATAAAACAATGAATTTAGCTGTAATTTTTACACAATCGAAGACTTGCAGAAATTTTCAAATGTAAGTTAAATTGATAATGAGGGACTGAACTTTCAAAATATATCAAACAGATATGATTTTTCAAACAAACTTGAACTTTGTTAGCTTTTAAACGCTTCCAATCAAAGTTCAGATTTGAGCCAAAAATCCATAAAAAGTATTTTTTCTCTCTTAGTACAAGATCAAAACTTTTTGTTTTCGTATCATTTTGTATATTTATAAGACTGCTTTATTATATGTGAAAATAAGAAAAAGTTAAAAATAGGAAGCATATGAAAATAACAAATATATCCTAAAAATTAAGAAAAACGGAGAAAATTCGGATTAGACAATATCCAGTTTAGTAAAATTATTTATGTAAATTTGGTAATATCACGCTATAGACCCGATATAGTAATATGTTTTTATGCAAAAAGAACAATCATTAAAATTTTGAAATAGAAGTAGGTATCACATGATTGGCAAAAGTATTTTTTCATTCTTAATGTCAAGGGAAAAGATAATGACCTTGACCTGACCTTGCCTCTAATATAAACGGTCAAATTTAATTTCACAGATACTAACACTTACTGATATTGTCTTCTTGATTCTGTGATTCATTAATTTATAAATATTAGAAATATGAGAAGAATCCTACCTTAAACGACTGTTCGGAGTGTTCAATAAAATAAATTCTTGATTTGTAGAAATAAAATATTTTCTTCTTGATTACTTGACCACTTACCAACTTTTTTGCAAGCAATGGGAGAGGGGGGGGGGTGATGAGGACTGGCCACTGGGCAAGGTCAAAGGTAGATCTATTAAAACAATGTGATCATCAATGCTTGGTCATGTTGAAAGATTTATAATTTAAAGGGGGTCGTATAATAAATTCTAATGTATGGGAAATATTTTGATATAATTATATTATATATAGGTTTTATTTATTTGCCGTCTCAATAACATATTCCTGTATAGAAAATATCTCGCTGATATAAAACTGAATAAAAACAAAACACACACACAAGAAAAGGGAAATTCAGTAGCACAGTATGATTTGTTTTAATTTGTAGTACACTTGTACCAACAGAATTTCTATTGTTGGAAGCATTCACAGCTGTTAGTTAAAGTGACTGTTAAAATCTTTGATTTTTGTGGAGACTATCATTTGCAGTGATGACTTAGATTTTTTCCCTGAAATAATTACGGATACCCGCATGGCCGCATAGTACGTCAACCAAACACAGGTAACGTCAATATCGTAGGTGGAAAGTGTATAGGATCCTTATGATTTTTGAGCGTTGATTTCTTTTTATCAAATTCTGAAATTAAAAGCCCATGCACCTAATTCAATACAATGAAAGGTATAAAATAATAAAATGAAGGAATATTTGATTTGGAAGTAATTTTGGGGAATTTACTGCCGTGTACACTTTCAATAAAAAAATGGACCTAATGAAAAATCAGATATTTTAAGTATTTTTATTTTATTTAAGTTTAAAACTAATTTAAACTGCAATTCTGAAAAAAAATTGCTGAAAAAGTTGCATCATTGTGTTCACTAGTCATAGCAATTAAAAATGACGTCATCGATACAGAGTTCGAAACGTGCTGGTCTCGAGAAGTTTGGGGACGAATTTAGGGTACACGACCATACCGCATAGTATAAGATTAACAATTTAGATACGAGAATAACAACAAGAAATTATATGTTAAATAATCAGTATGTTATTTGTACATAATTTACTTTTAATGCTCTTGCACGTCTAATATACTAGTGTTTTATATTAAGGGGGGACTTATGTCGCTGTAGTCAAAGCGGCGTTATGTGACGTCACACTAGCGACGTTTGTTTTTTTAACTCTGACCTTTTCAACTGTGATTATAGGCTTAACAAAAAGAATTTTTTTTTCACCATTTATAACATTTTTATTTGATTTATGGATTTTTGTTAATATTAGATCTCTCTTCCTTTAGTTGATAATTCATAGCAATTTCAGTTGTTAAAAAATACTTCCATGATATGTTGATATAAAAGTGCAAAAAATATAAAATAAAATTCAATAAAGAAAGTGGCTTAAATCAGGGAAATATGTTAAATTTTATGTTTACCATTATTGAATTTTTTGAATAAAATTAAGAAATGCAAATGCAAATATTTATTTTATCAATAAGTTATACTTTTTTGCTAAAAAAAAAAAACAAGTCACATAAATTAAATACCTGTTGATTTTGTATGTGATTTGATATTTTGAGGTTTTTAGCGCATATTTGGAGTAGAACAATAATGTCTGAAAATAATATGTTTTAAGCATTTCACACTGTTTTTGCACGTGCTCCTGTGTAAAAATAAGCAAGTAAAGGTAATTTTTTTAATACCTAAAACTTAAGAGCAAGTGGTCAGGAAGGAAATATCAAACTTTTGAAAATATTACACAAAGACTTTTTGGACATATGTCCCCCATTAACGCGTTTCACTGACACACATTTTATAAATATATCTTATCGCATCTGTTTCTATCAATTGAAAGCACTCTTTATCGCTTTAACAAGCACTGATTTTAAGTAAAGTTGATTGTTTGCAGGAAATAAAATTTTATCATATGGACGTATATATTTGGTTGGTTATCATAACCGTTTTCATTTGCTGTAAATATACAATTTCTACTTCAATTTACAAAAATGTAATTAACAAATAATATACTTAATTTACGGAGGTTTTCTAATTGATTTAAAAAAGGACATATAATTGTAATGTTTAGAAACTCATTAAATATTTAATTGTTTTTGAGAGATGGAACTTAAAACATTCTAAAATGTCATTAAGTAGAATACAAGCATTAGAATATATATATTGAAATCAATAAAAATCAAATCATTGATTGCCCACATGAAGTAGGACAATAACAAGATTAAAGGATATAACACATTCATGACCAAACCTTTCTGTACAACACAGAAAAGGGCCAATAACACCTAATGCAGTAACTCTTACAATGAAACGTTCAATGGCGATAGAGTTTACAGAAATTTGCAATTATCATATCAACATTAAAAATAAGGCAGAAATAAATCGCAGAAATTGATAAGACGAAAACAATTTCCTTTGTCATTTTAAGATGGTTAATATCTTTTATATCTATTTGTCGCATTTATCACCATATTTTGATAAATGCATTTAATACCGGTGAAAGGGCGATAACTTGTGCATTCTAATTATAGTGGTTAAAATGCTTGAGTCTAAGGGTTTTAAATAAATGACGTAATATTATTAAGCACCTTATGACGATGCTTGTCATAATCTACCAAAAAATCTAGAAGAGTAGACATGTTGCAAAATTTCTCCCACCCACCCTTCCCTAAAATTTGTGTACATGTTTTTTTTTTTTTCTTTTTTCTCTTCTGTAATTCTAGTGACAGAAGCATATTCCTAAATGGAAAGTGTGGTGTATGTGGAACACCCAAGCAGTTGGAATGAGAATCAAAGGAAGGATGTAGTCATTATGTATATGGTGGGACCATATGGTGTTCCTCGGACATTTTCTGTTGTAACAAATGATTCAATACTGAGTTTTATTTGACATTTCTAAGGTGTAATACATAATCATAAGTCAGTGTCATTGGTGATAGTTGATGATTATGTGATATGTACAGTGTTACTGTACAGTGCTATTTTTTTCTCAAAGTATCGCAAGCAACATAGCGTGTATACATGTTATGTTGGGATTATGGTAACGTTCTTTAAGTCACAATCTGGGTTGGGGGCGGCGGAGATCGGGGATTACCACGAGTGATGATTTCTACCATGTCTGGCTCAAAACTCTGGGTAATCTATCCTCAGCACTGGGGAAGATTTTGGTGTTACCACACCGTGCCTGAGGGACCGGCTTGATCCTTGTGATACCAAGGGCAGGTTTTTGTGGTCTACGGTACCCAGTTACCCCTGGGGGTGTTATCCTCATGTTGTTGTTGTTGTATTCCAGGGGAGACAGGTATAGAGTGAGGACCTGGGTCAGAACTTGAATTCATTCATGTGCCATTCACTCTTAGCGCTCCAGGTCAGTCGGCAGGTAGTGAGTCCTTGGATTCCACCGGGGGTTTTACATATATGTATAAATAGATTGTGACAAACACTTGCCACAAAATGTAATCTTTGTTTTACAATAAATGTGATTAAAGTTAATATTTGTTTCTATTCATTGCATCTGGGATTAATATACCTTTATGAAGATACAAAGCGGTTTTAGTAAATGTTCAACCAAGCCTCTTTCTCTACTCTTCACTTAGATTTTAAAATTAGTGAATGAGAAACTTAATAGTACTGTGCAATAGTATATTCAAGACGTGGTGTATATCACATATTGACACGACAAAATTCAAGGGATTCTTTTGGAAAACTTAAAATAACAAGATTTTCCAAAATTAACAGCTTAAAACATATGACTTTTCAGTTTTGATCACAACTATTTCCAACGATAAATAAAAGTTCAAGCGTTTTGATATCATTCGTCATTTGTAAAATTATTTTGTTAAAACATTCCTATTGCACACATTTTCTAAAGTTGACATAAAAAAAGATGCTTGAATTTATTATTAACAATATCTAAATGGTTTTCGGAGACAAGGTCTTCCATCAATCTACTGAAAATCTAATAGGTACAAATAGAGCCCGTTGTTAGTAGACTTTTTCTCGTATTTTCTCGTTATTAGCAGAACAATTTTTGTATTCATATGAAGCATCATTTGTCCAAAATCCAACACGGGAAAAGAAGAAAAGACTCTCTGTGGCCTTCAACTCGTCGTTTATCGACGATGTATTGTCAATAAACAATGGTTATCTCCATTCTCATTTCGACATAATATATTAGGGTGAGCTTCAGATAAAGATATCATAGGGTCTGACAATTCTGTTTCATACTTGGATATTTTACTTGAAAAGACTTTAATGGTTATCTAATAACTAAGCTCTATAATGAAGGTGATGGCTTTAACTTTTCTATCTTTAACTATCCATACTTTTGCTGCAAATACCTTCTCCACCTGCATACAGGATTTATATCTCATAGGTGATTCTGTATGCAAAAGCATGCTCTACATATGCACATATACACAATTTCTTAAAGCAGGTTAATTATTGATGAACAAGTTGATGAAACAAGAATATCAACAGAATTAGAAATTTAGTAAGTCTTGGTGAGCTTGAGATAAAAGATACCACAGAGTCCGACACTTCTGCTTCATACTTGGATATTTTACTTGAAAAAGACACTAATGGTAATCTAACAACCAAGCTATATGATAAACGTGATGACTTTAACTTTTCTATCGTCAACTTCCCTTACTTATGTAGCAATACACCTTCATCACCCGCATTCGGAGTATATATCTGTCAGTTGATTCGATACGCAAGAGCATGCTTTACGCATGAATAGTTTCTAAAACGAGGTAAATTATTGACAAGCAAGTTGACGAAACAAAAATATTAGCAGTCCTGTTTAAAGTCATCATTTCGTAAGTTCTATGGTCGATACAATGGCATTGTCAGCAAATACAGTTTATCATTGAGTCAAATGCTGACTGACGTTTTTGATACCAATTGTTAAGTCCATTATTTATACACTGATTTAATGACAGATTTTTCCCGTTATTTCCTGATCATAACAAGGGCGGGTGTGACCGGTCAGCAGGGGATGCTCACTCCTCCATGGCACCTGATCCCACCTCTAATATTCCGGGGATCCGTGTTTGCTCTACTCCTATTTTGTATTGTTTTATGGACTTTGAGACTGAATACTGTTTGTTATCTCCATATCCTTCTTTGCTATCTGGTCACATCCGCCCAATGCTCCTCGTCATGATCAGGAAATAACAAAAAAAAAATCCGTCGTCATTCCAGTGTATTCCAGTGTATGAATTAAGGACTAACAATTAGTATACGAAATTATGACATTAAAGAAGATTGCTAATATTTTTGTTTCATTAAGTTGTCTGTCAATATTTGTCAATAATTTACCTCCTTTTATAAACTGTTCACACGTAGAGCATGCTCTTGTGTACCAAACAACAGAAAGGTATAAAGTCCATATGCAGGTGATGAACATTTTCTCTAAAAAATGAAGTTATGAGGTACATTTTGTTCTTGATAAAAGCATTCTACATATCACTACTCTCTTTTTTTCCCTTTAAAATATTCCGAGGCTGACAATTATAAGTGGTATAGGAATGGGTATTTTTGTAATTAATGAAATATCCTGGTCGCTTTTTGATTGATTTAACTTTTGATAAAATTAAATTGCAACCAAACGTAACATCTGGATTATGCAAAATGTGTTCTTAAGAGTGTTTAAACTGTATCAATAGCTTCAGCCATGGTCTCGTTTGAATTGAAAGAGAATATATTTCGTACATTTTTCTTAAAATGAACTTTGTTGCGACCTTTTCACATCCAATTGCAGTTTACGAAAATATTTTGTGTAGTGATGATGTCAATGTTGATTTCATCTGCGATGGAAACGAATCTTGTCATTGGAAAAACTTGGCGTCACAAAGGTGTATATGTTCAAGATTACATCAATGAATGTGATCCTGTAACCACAGTTAAGAGATAACTTAATATGGTGTTGAAAATAAAAAAAGTAAAACGTATATTAAATTTTATTTACAGTTAGCAAGTATATTTCCTCATTGATTGCCACAGTGCTGCATAAGGGTACATGTGTATTTAAATAAATCATCTTTCAACATAACGTAAAATGTCGATTGTCAATTGACTGGTCAACAGAGGATTCTTTCTCGTATTAGGGACCTGGCCCCAGGATCATTCCGGAGTCAAATTTTCAACCGCTTTTAAATTGTTTATTTTTGTAAATAAAATTAATTTGAAGACAACAACTCTTTAATAGAGGAGTACTGTAATATATTATTTTTTTTATTTACTTGATATTTTTAACGGTTTAGTAAAAGAAAACAGTTTGATTTAAGCTTCCTTTATTTCTGTTGTTAATATTCTTTTAATAAGAATTGTCACTTTTTCTTTTGGTCACCTTTTTTATTATTCATGCATAAACTGCAAAAGAAAGGAAACAAATTACAACACTATGAAAATGGTTACATTTTTGTATAATAGTGAGGAAGACTAAGATTTCTTCGCCCATGAAAATCATATTCCGCAAGGGCAACACCCCAGGGGAATATGATTTTGATGGGCGAAGAAATCATCATGTCTCCCGTACATTCATGCAATAAATTGATTATTATACCAATTCAAACGCAGTGCAGAAAATATCAAGAAAATTCAATAAAGAAACATTTGTAGAGTGATAGCTATATCTTTAGATAACGTCATTGCATTATATTCATGCATATACATAATCCTCTGAAGTAATCCTGTGTTGCTGATGTCACATGTAGCATTTTTTTTTGCTAAGAAGGTGTTCGATGTTAATGGTTTATGTTTAATAGGTTAGATATGGCGCTATCCGTAACATTTAAACCTCTTGGAATTGTAAATTTTGGTATCCTTGCTTCCAGTCGCCCATTTTCCTCCTATCTGTGCAACATTCAGATGCAGCAATTTAAGGAAGAGTCATTTTTCAGATAAAACAAGATTCAAAATATCGAGGACCCTCGCTTTGGATGGCCCCTTTGTACCTGAAGGAATTGCATCAAAATTCAACAAATGAAACTTGAGATAAAACATTTGGGGGAAATTTTGCAAAATCATGTCTTTTCGTCTCTGAGACTTGTAGAATAGCAGCCTTTCCATATAAAAACAAAAGATATGACAAAGCTTTCAAATATTTTTCAGTGCAATCTTCCTACTAAGCGTTTAATTTTTTGAAGATTATTTCATACTTTAAAATTTTATATTGACATTATTACTCAATGATATATATAATCTATGTCAGTAAGAATCATCTTAGTAGCTGCATTGTGACGCCAAATTCATGAAACACGAAGATTTGTTGCAGGGCAAAATCGATAAACACGTGACTGTCTCGGCCAATTTGATATTATCTAATTAGTGGTTTAATAAATAACAATCCAAAGGTAAGAGCAGGACTTAAGTATATGCAGACAAACAGATAAATAAGCCAACAGACAGACATACAAATCAAAAACTTTATTTTCTATGTATCTTGTTACAAAAGCTTTGATTGGTTACAGAACGGATGTAAATCTCCAGGCAGCCGACTTGAGCCGGTGGTAAATAAAACGTGAATTCGAAACAATAAACTTTTTTCTTTGATAAGAAAAATACGAAAGTTACGATGCATTGTAGTTCGTAGTTATTTTATCAATTGATTGAGACACAGTTGAGAATTTTTAAGGTTACATAGGAAATGGATTCGTTTATAAAGGCTTATCAGGGGAGTACTGTGATATACCACGGGTTGTATTCTTCAGCCTCAGGTTGTATGGAATAAAACCCGGATTAAATACACGTATACGATTCAGAGGGCAAAAAATATTCTTGAAAAAAAGATGATAAAATCAAATACATATGAATCTAAGATTTTGACAAGCATGATTAGTATTTTTTTTTAATTTTATAAACATGTATACAAGGAATATCGGGTGTCAATTTTAGTTTTACAATAAAAATCCAGAAAAAGTTGCAATTGGATTTCCATTATCTGAATAGAGTCGAGGCGATGTTACATATGCAGCTACCCATATCCGATCACCTTTGATCAATTCAAGACTGATCATGTTAGAAGCTGCTGAATATACAGATTTTGAATCTCCACGTGCACCAATGACAACCTGAGAAACTCCATTTTTATTTATTTTTACCCAGGAGTTGTGTGATTTTTCTGACATGATAGAGCAAAAGAATACATATGTTCCGTTTATGGGGGCAGTAAATACCCCATCACTTGGGTTATAAGCATTTCCCTTATTGGTTATTACATGTGGAAATACAACTGTTTGGGAGGATCCAATAGCTGTTGTACTTTTAATCACTGCTGTGAACACGACTCCTGTCCTTTGGAGACTACGAAACTCTGGAAATTAATGCAAATGAAACCTTATTAAGTGAATTCTAAAATCATCATTATTTTTGTCTTATTTAGTTAACTGTCAATGTATGTGAGTGTGAGTGTAGATAAATACATGGATATATGAGGTGGTGTAGGGGGAGTATGTATTTTTTTTTGGGGGGGGGGGGGCGGGGGTCCCAAATAACGCTTACCTTATTCTTAATAATGTCAATTGAATTGCTTGGCAATGGTAATGTCATAACAGGGGCATATAGTGTTTGTCATGTCTGTCTTCCGTCCATCTGTCACACTTTGCGTTCAGCTCTGTTTTAAAGAAGCTATCCAAGATATTTTCATCAAACTTCATATGCTGATAGATATTAATAATGGCTATGCAACTGCATCAACATTTTTAGACCAAAATGCCATCATTGTTGTGCTTCTATTTTTTTTCCTTTCAACTGCTCAGAAAACAATACATAATTGCGCAAATGCTTTATAATTCTACAAATTAACAATTGCTGATTTGTTCTACCATCTGATTTATTCAGATCCTTTCAACTTGATAAACTACTTTTGTAATTTTTGATAAAGCGATCACCGTAGGACAGAATCCTAAAATATTTATGTAATGATTAATTCTTATTTTTTTTTCATATCTTATATAAAGCGTTAAATTATATTCAATTTGATAGTTAGCACTTGCTGAAATATCAGCTTTACGAGTACATTATTTTATTTCCTTTTAAAGATTTGTTCAATAATTTACCAAACAAAGCTCCTATTCCGTAAGAATATAAGGATGTTTCAAATGCATGTAAATAATAGAGAATTGCAACTAGTGGTTTATTTAGAATAAGTGTAAAAGATGTTTCATTTCATTGTTGGTTATATCAACACATTTATTTAAAGATGTATGTTTTATTTTCATATATTTAGAAAAAAATGGGAATTTAAATTCTTAATCGTTGTTATAAATATCTGGGAAAGAACTTTATTCAGTAATAACCAATATTTGCCCCCCAAATTAAACTTTGATGGAGATATATTTAATTAAGTTCTGAAACAGGGGAGTATATGCTGAGTTCAAAGCACTGAATATTTTCATAAGTAATGGCGCCAAATGTACGTAATGACGTCACAAACATGACGTTAATTTCAGTTTTTTATGAATTTTACAGAAAAATGCATATATTTCGTCGATATTTTGAGTAAAAGTCACCAAGCGCATGTGTGTTCAGGATCCATATTTTGATATAATGTGTAGAATGATAATATCAATGAAATATGTCAATATTGTTCCTGAAGAAACTTGCTCTTTATAAATCTTAAAGCCAAAACTGTTGAAATTTTGCTCATTTTTTCCTCTTTCTGAAAAAGGATATGAAATCGGACCTGTTTGTGACGTCATAAAAACAAAAATTGTGAATACACTGCTTTGACACTATAATATTTTCTGTCAATTTTATATTTCTCGTACAATTTTTTGAATTCAGCACATTTCAGGAAGTTTTCAAAATTTGACTTTTGTGGGGGCAAATGTATGCAATATACCGCATATAGTTCTTTAATTTAAATATTCTACTTTGGGATGTCAAAGTATTAGAATTATAATAATTGGAATATTTTGACAGTAATTTGATATGCATCTTTTTTTTAAAGAATATATTAATATCTATTGTATCATATTGATTATGCATTTAGGAACATTCAAATTCAAATTTTATGTCTTTTATCTCAAGAAAGCCTATAACAATAGTCCTTAAGCTTAAATCATTTACTGATAATTTCATTTTAGTTCTATTTTTCTACATTTTTCAAATCATTATCTGCTATATTTTCACATGTTACTTACCAGTCCATTGGGACCATTTGAACGTGAACTCAGTTACGTCCTCGTTAGCTTTTTCAAGAGATTTATTAACATAGGCGGATAAAATATTCAACGTGTCTTCTGTTGCAGCGACCCGATAGACGATGTTATTTTCACTGATTACCTGTAAGGTATCACTGATCTGATTTAGCTTTTCATCCAAAATCTTCAATTCTCGTTTCAGCTCCACGTTTTCCACCCTTATTTGCTGGTCTTTGATCTCCAGATCCTGTAAATCATTTTTAAGACTCGCGAGTTTTGTCTTCATAACTTCCCGATTGTTTTTATTGTCTATGGCATCCATGACCAAGTCCTGGATTCTTTGTACCATTGAGAAACGTACAAGGCTCTCCTGATTTAGAATTTCCCTTAAGACATTGGACGCTTTATCCGATGCGGTACTAGGTACCAAACCATTTTTATCAGATGTCTTGTTCTGGGGTAAGGATACCTGCCCAAATGTTTCATACACGCACAAAGAAAGTACTAGACATGGTACGTATAAAGCTCCCATCTCTGTGGCTTACTTGTTTCTATCTGAAACTGCTTTATTTAATAGGCAAGGAAGAACTTCTTATTTATTTTGCAAACCGCGAGAGGTTGCGCATGACACAATATTTAAAACATAAAACGTTTTGCCGAAAGATGGATTTTGATTGGTTGTTAGTAAATAATGTAAAACACGTAAAATCTAAAAGATGCTGTGACATCCCTAAATTTGTTGATTTATGTACTCATTTATAATGGGTATATGCTTCCATTTAAACAACGAGATTTTATGTGTTTTAAATGAAACTGGGTAAGACAATTGAGAATAATTTCATGCATTTATAATATTATCTTTATTTAAAAATATAAAAACAGTTCTTAACCTTAAATTTTATAATAGTATTTTCATTAATGCTTTTGGGTTAAAAGATTTTTTGATAATGTATTCTTAAACCATACTGATTAATGTTATATGTTTTATGCAGCGAGTACACCCACACTCTTCTTCCTCTATCTCTTCTTGTGTGCACTTTAAATAATACTAGACAAAAGTAACTTAAAAGACTTAAAATCATTTTATATTTCGATCTTAACTAACAGATCGACAGTATGCTCATCATAGAGTTCATTTTTACTTAGAAATGAGAACTTCATTAAAACATTAACAACTGTTCACTCCTCTGGAAAATGTAGGTCACTGACCAAGCATCCGAAGCAAGTGTGGTTGTATTAATTTACATATTTTGTATTATATAGAAATAAAGCTTTTGCACCTAAGACCAGTTTGTTTCAAATGTATATATGTTATTCATTTACCATTGTGCAAATATTTTGGTTTGGATGAATATAGTGAAGTGAACATGTACTAGTATCCATAATTTACTTATTCACAATCAATTCGCTACATATCAAAAGCATTCTTAGACTCAGAAAAGAGAAGCCCGAACAATTTAATAGAGTGCACTTTAAAATGTTTTGCTATTCTACTTAAAATGTTTTGCTATTCTACTTATATATTTATTCATTATTCATAATAAATATTCCCAAGATTTGTTTGACCGTATATATGTAAATATTCTCACAATTACTATTTCAGTTGATATTCTGGTAATGCTGAAGTGTTATATTAATTACTAAACTTTTTAATTAAAAAATTGAATATGTTTGAGGAAATGGGTTTCAAAATAAAGCTTAGTTCGATCATTCTTAATGCAGTTAACATAACGTCATTAGATTTCAAATAAATTTATATATGTTTACAGAATTCGGATTTAGATATTATATGCTGGATTTGGTCTGGATATTTTACTACATCTAAAAAGTAAGTCTACGTCATAGGTTTTTATCTCTAAGTATGTATTTTAACGGATTTGAATGATTTCCATGTACACAATTGAAATATTTGCTTATCTTACGAGGGTTGTCCGGAAAATCGTGGACAAAGCGTATTTCTCGAAAAATAATGGAGACACTAAGCTGAAATTTTTAGTGAACGTTTATTCATCATATTTAAGTGCATTATAGTTTTTTTTTTATAAAATATAAACAAAAATAAAGATTTTATTATGCTTGAATGTGCACAGGGTCCTACGGCGCACGGTCAAAAACGAAGGTTTTATTAGAAAATACTGAGTATAATATTTTGAAATAAAAGATTTAAATATGTATGTAAGATTGGGGTAAAAATTATCCTTATTCGATTACGTAATTCATTTTGTCTTGTTTTAAAAAATTCAAGACCTTTGGTCAATGTTTGGCCGTTTCCTGAGCATTCGACATAGAAAAGTGGTGAACACAACGAACAATGGTGACTTTTGATGACGTTACGGCGTACCGGAAAGCAGTTCGCTTTGATTTAGATGGTTAATAACACCGCAAGAATTTAAGTGAATGCAAAAGAAAAAAAAACCCTAACATTACCTGATCTTTAGTATAGAAATGAAATGGGAGTTTTCTTTGTAAAGTCTTTATTGATAGATTCCCGAGGTAGTACAAAACATACGGACAAACCGCTATATTGTTACAGCAAAAGACGACGTCACTGTTGATCGTCAATATAAGATTGTTATATAAAAGATTAGTTGAATGATGGTTGGAATATTGTCCGTATATTACTAATAAATCCTCAGAAGATCGCAAGTTTGTGCCAGATTGATCCCTTAATAGCTTATGGAAATTAAAGTATGTGCATCTATGAAAATCCGAAAATTAAGTGGGACTAATCCAACTTTACTTTAAGCGCAAAAATGCAACGTGACGATGTTTTAGACACTTTGACGTTATCATCCGTGCACCGTAAGGCGATACAATACATAACATAAAATTTCATAATTCGTATATTTATGCATATATCTATTCGCAGTACAGTTAATGTGCGCAATGGAAATATCGACTAAATTTTGTATTATGAATGTATTTGTAATCGGGATGGCGATCATTTTTGGTACATTATTTATATCGGATAATTGTTATTATGATTAATAACTACATTTCGAGGACGATTATATTTTATATTGAGACAAGTCACGTGATGCGACAGTCAAGCGATTTTAGCACATTGACTTGAAGTATTGATGTAACATATAAATATCACTAGTACAAGGGCATAACCAAGTTAGATTTCCAAGTTTTGTATATGAATATTTTCAACGCGCATCATTGTTTCTAAAAAGTGCTGAGATCCTTTCTAAATTCTGCAATTTCATTGTTAAAATTATACTTGTATGATCGAATGCTATATTTTTTGCTGGTCAGCGGCATGAAATATTGATATAATTAAATCGTTTTTAAGATTTCATCAGGATCGCAGCACTTTCCAGATACCTTAATAGTTCTATAGTTAAAATGTAAAAGCTGACTTTGATCCATAGAGTGTATGCCCTTGCACTAGATCGATTTATTAAGACCCCCACATTACCCACCGATGCACTTGCATACAAATATACGGCAGTGTCAATTAAATACGTAATGTACAGAAAATATATTAAGAAAATAGTGAAGAAGACATTAAACACAAGTTATTGGCCCACAGAATATCTGTAAATAATATTTTATTTAATTAGAGAATACATATTTTGTCGAGAAAATATTACTTGATCTGTCTCTCACTGCATACAATCTACGTCACGTTGTATAAGAAATGACGTCATATTGACAAGTGTATTGCGATCAGTGACTTGTTTATAACTTGTGATGTGGGATTTAATTAAGGACAAAAGAACACGCTGTAGTAAGTTTTTATGTAGTTTGATGATTTCTTACTGGTTAAATTAGCAGATAAACTAATTTTGTGGTATCTTAAAGAAATGCTGTATGACGCATATTGTGTAGAATGTCATGGTCAAGTTTTCCCGTACAGATTAGCCTCCGCCTCCTTTTTGTAACCTTAACTGTGCTGCGTATGCAATTTGCTATGTTTATTCAGGAAATATGTTCTAAAAAGTAGTGAAAATTTCAGAACACAGTGATGATAATTATTCACGCGAGACAATTTGTCTACGATTTTACCGGAAAATCCTGACGTATACACAGTTTTGAAAGATTTGGATCATTCATAATGCACTTAGAAATAAAACATTTTCAGCTTGAAGTTAGCGGAGGTATAATATATGGATATTGTGTGTGAAGTGACATACTACTAAAAAAGTTATGCATCTAGACAGTTTATCTTATTTTTTGACATTTCAATTTGCTCATTATGTCTAGGTTCTAAAGTGAAACATCCATTAAGCTAACAAATGGAGTAATTACTTCCTACATAACAATTAACTCAAATTGTTGCAAAATAATAAACCTGACAACTGATATTCTTGCTTTCAATTCAGTTTAACATCAAATAAAATTGTACAACGCAATTGAAAGGAGGCATTGACTTTGTTTATGCATGTTTTACATGTATATTCTTTAAAAGTAAGTTTACCTTCAAACACATTGAGGCATTAACAAATTAAAAAAAGGTACGAGTAACATTGAGTACATCTCTCTCTCTCTTTCTTTCTCTCACACACCCTCTCTCACACACCCTCGCACACACACACATTTTAGGTCATGAAATGTACCCATACAGTGACTGAAAAATCCTATAATTTAAATTTCTTCTTCTCAAGAAATATTGTGCCTTTGAGTATGACCGAGCGAAAAGAACTTCCACCCAGTAAGTATAATTTTCCAGGCATATCAAAATTTGTGAACTAGCGTCATTTGAGGTACATCGATGAATTTTTGATTTAACATTTAACAATAAAGCAATACATAAAATGAACTATAAATCATATTTTTTTTTATAAATTGTTACTGTTTTTGTCATCATTTGTATGTCCAGAAGGTGCAACCATGAACAAGGCGTATATTCTCTCTAATTGAATCTGAGAAACACTTTTTTGTTATGAACATTTTGTCACCCGAAATTCATATATATTCACACATGTGTTATAACATTGTCCCCTTAAATTTGCCATTTTTACTTTAAGTCCAATAAACAATACAAAAAAGGAGCAGAGCAGACACAGAATTTTAAACCATTAGAAGTGGGATAAGGTGTCATGGAGGAGTGAAGAACCCCTGCCGACCTGTCACATCCGCCGTGCTCTTTATCGTGATTGGGAAATAACAAATTTGTCACAGTAGCAGGTGTCAGTCGTGTGATACATATTACCTGTGCGTATTCAGACCTCTTCTGGATTAGTGATAGAAATAATAATTTTATCTTGACAAAGTCATCTAGTGATAAAATTTATCAACAAACAGACATAAACATGCAGTTATATGCAGAATTATGGAGTACACACAGTGGAATTCACACATGTACAGGTCTCGCTAATGAAAAGAAAATGTCCTTCCCGAGATAGATAGGTGTCGCTGTACCTCAAGATTTTGTAGAGCAGTTACCACAAAAAGTGAAATTTTGTTTCGCTAATGAAAAAAATGTCCTTCCCGAGATAGATAGGTGTCACAAAAACTTAATGAACGAAAATAAGTGACTAGATATATACATGTATTAACAAACATAAATGTAGTTCTAATAAAGGTATAGACCCAGGGCTGCTGGACAGGTTACTAGTATTCTAATTAATAATTCTTTAACAAATTACATGAACACATAAATACAGACAGAACACTAATTGAAGTACATCTATTGTTTTCAAATAGGAGAAAGAGAAGAAAATTGTCATTAGATTGTAATATTTGGAAAAGAAGAACGTTTTTCATTCTGATTGTTAGTCCATTATTTACAAACTGAATTGACAACATTTTCTCGTTATTGCCCGATCATGCCAAGGAGCACACAGCGTCTGTGACCGGTCGACAGGGAATGCTCACTCCTCCATCTGATCCCATCTTCGATGTTTTGGAGACCCGTGTTTGCTCTGCTCCTATTTTGCACTGTTTTATGGACTTAGATATTGAATATTGTTCCTTATTTCCATATCCTTAGTTTCATAAACTTATTAGATACATGGGCAGAATTATAAAGCGACACACAGGGGAGTATGTGACAGGACATATAGAATCTTAATCTTAATACTTAACATAAGTTGAGTTATGCATACATCATTGATCTTTTTCGGATCCAGTGATGCGTTAATCCAAAAGTAAATCAATATGATGTACTCTGAAACTTTCATTGTAATTCAACTATATATAGTATTCTTGCATTCGAGTAAAAGATGATTTCATTAACGTCATTTATCTGGATTAGTTCAAGCAAAAGAAAAAGCTTTAGAATAGACATTCTTGTGTAGTTCGTTAAAAAAGGTTGTAAATACGAATGAAAAATGTCGTTTGGAGATTTAAAAGTAATTGATAAATATACGAAATATACAGACATAAAAACAGGACTGGAAGTGTGACATTTAAATCATTACTATCATGCATTTGTGAAAAGAACTTTGCGGTATTATTACATTTATTCTGCTATTCGTCATGAGTCATTTTTTTTTCTGTTGAACTTAATCTGATTTAAATGCACTGCAATCAGAAGATTAAGTATTCATAATATGTCTATGACTGGTGCAGGATGTGTCTAAACCGAAAGAAGATGAAATATTTCGAAATAAATAAACTAAACAAAATATTTCCTATGATTCCTTAACAGAAGGGGTAAATCGTGAAGGTAAGCAAGTAATCTTTCCTCGATGATATGTGTTTTTGTCCTGAACTAGTAAACGGAAAAAATACAAGAAAATATTCATTACGGAAATATTGTACGAAGCTTTAGTCGAAGGATTGCCTGTATTTGCTGATAAGGCCTTTGTATCCATCACAGAACTTTAAAAATTATGTCTGTTGATACTCTGTTTTATTTACTTGTTTCATCAACTCCATGATTAATAGTTTGCCTAACTTTAAACAATTGGTCATATCGATAGGGAAACATAAACTTCATATTATACAGGTGATAAGGCTACATTCCTACACAAATAAAAAAAGTTTATAAAGAAAAGTTTAGTTCTTAATGTTTATCATTAAGTTTTGTTTTAGCTTACATACACCGTTGTTCTATGATAAAATCTATATATACACTACGATTCTATTATTTCAAGTTCACGTGGATATAGCTAGTCTTCATATGAATGGCATAAGTATTGTTAATTAAGAAATGAAGCTTATTTGAGCTTATTTTAAAAGTAACGCCAGGCGGATTAAAACGTTTTTGACGTAACTCATTATGTCGTAGGCAGGTTGTGTTATACAAAATGGATAAAATCTTTTACCAAATCAAATGACGTGTAACAACTGAAATTAAATTATTTGCTATTTGCAAAGAATGCATTTCAGAAGCTTTCCATTTTTTTTTTTTTTTTTTTTACAATTTTCCAATTTCTGTTAGAAGATTGTCATCTAACAGACCTTCTAATCATGGGTTCTGGATCAAGCACCCAGTGTAGGAGTCGGAGGTGTTCTCAGTGTCATAGGAAAACAGAATTCTACTGTAACACATGTAATCATGACCTGTGTCTACTGTGTAAAGAGAGACACGTTACAAAATCAGTAACTAAATACCATGAAGTACAGTTTTATTTTACGAGCCAATGCAACAAGAATTTAACTGCGCAGTGTAAAATGCGACAGTGTTTTCAATGTCAGGGGGACACAGAATTCTACTGTAACACGTGTAAACATAGCCTGTGTCTAGAGTGTAAAGAGAGACATATAATAAATTTAGATACAATATACCATGATATTGTGATTTACCGTGAGAAAAATAAAGACCTTACAAAACATGAAACCTGTGAGAGACATCCAGACAGAAACTATGGCAAATATTGTCGGTCCTGTGAGCTTCCTGTCTGTATCCAATGTATAGAACACAAAAAACACAAACTTCTAGACATAAGAACAGCTTATATATTAAACAGACAAAAGTACAAAGAAAATTTTTACAACATTAGAAGTGAGACTCTCTACAACAGCAGTGTTACCCTGGCCAGAATCAAATTTGAGATAAAAATTTGTCACTTTGAAATAGCATACCTGCATTTAAAAATGTCAAGAAAGGCTCAACGTCTTATTGACACTATGATGTGTCATGTTAAAACTATACACAAACAACAGAAGAAAAAGCTGCGCAGTTATCTTCATTACTTATACAACGATGAAGTCGTATCTAAAAAGTTAAGAAAGAGACCGGTTAGATATCTTCTTTTTCTAAAGAAAGCATGCGCCTCCAAAGCCAAGAATACTGTAATTATGACACCAAATCATCTGACCTCTCCAGCTTCAGGAGACATTTTTAAGTTTCTGAGTGAAATCCAGACGGAGGAAAGAAAAGCTAAAGTTGAATCTCTGGTGAAAATGATGCGCACGCCTGTGTTGAAGAAAACTTTTACGATGGATGTTAGAGATGGATATCACATTTCATGTTTGTCTTCAGAGAAGTTTTGGATCAGTGATTTCTGGAAAAACAAAGCCATCCTCACAAACACAGAAGGTGAAAAACTACATCTCCAGAAAGGGATACTCGGTGGATACGGATCACATACAGTGAACAGTGCAGGTGAGCTAATTTATATAGACGAGAGTTATAACATTATCAAACTTTCTGAAGATAACAGATCAAAGTCTAACCTGATAACGAAAACAAAATCATGGGTACCACAATGTGTCTCCTCCTCTACTTTAAATGGAGAGTTATTACTGGTCGGGATGTATAATAATGAGACGTTTACAGAAGGAAAGATAAATCGGTACTCTGCCACAGGAAAGTTCAAACAAACAATACAATACAACGACGAGGGTAAAACACTATATTCGTATCCTAGACACATCACAGAAAACCGCAATGGGGATGTTATTGTGTCTGACAATAAAAGCGTAGTTGTGACAGATCGTGAAGGAAGTCATCGCTTCTCCTACACAGGATATCGAAAAGGATATCCACTATGGCCACGAGGTATCTGTACTGATGCGCTGTCAAACATTTTGGTGTGTAATGATCAAACTAACACAGTACATATGATTGATAAGAAGGGTCATTTTATCTCAGAGTTACTGACACAACAAAGTGGGGCAATATATCAACCAAGAAGCCTGTGTTATGACTACAAAAGTCATCTTCTCTGGATTGGGTCGTTTGAAGATAACAAAGTTAATGCTTACAGATATATAGAGAGGCAGATCTCTGAAAGTTATAATGATTAACAAGGACTAAGACTATTAGACATTTTATGACTTGTTCATAAAGAAATATATGCGGTATATTGCATATATTTGCCCCCACAAAAGTCAAATTTTGAAAACTTTCTGTAAGGTGCTGAATTCAATAAACTGTATGAGAAATATAAATTAACAGAAAATATTATAGTGTCAAAGCAGTGTATTCACAATTTTTGTTTTTATGACGTCACAAACTAGTCCAATTTTACATCCTTTTTCAGAAAGAGGACAAAATGGACAAAATTTCAACAATTTTAGCTTTAGAATTTATAGAGCGCAAGTTTGTTCAGGAACAATATTGACATAATTCATTGATATTATCATTCTACACATTAAATCAAAATATTGATCCTGAACACACATGCGCTCAGTGACTTTTACTCAAAATATCAACGAAATATGTATATGTTTCTGTAAAATTCGTTAAAAACTGAAATTTACGTCATGTTTGTGACGTCATTACGTACATATGGCGTCATTACTTATGAAAATATTCAGTGCTTTGAAGTCAGCATATACTCCTCTGTTTAAGAACTTAATTAAATATATGTCCATCAAAGTTTGATTTGGGGGGCAAATATTGGTTATTACCGAATAAAGTTCTTTATATTGTTTGTAGATTTTTGACATGGATCACTGTTTGTTATATATCATCAACTTTTCCGAATTATACAAAATTTTATTTATGCTTTTGTACAATTATGTTTCCTTTTAAAGAAGTTTAATAAATAGTCAACAATTGATCAGAGCCACTTAACCCTCCTGACTTAAGATCATGGTTGTTACAATGCAAATTATGAAACCTTCTGCTATTTAAACGTTCACATTTAAATTAAAAATAACACTTTAGCATTTCTTGTAGGAACTTAAATTAATCCTGAGTGATTTTAATCGCCATTTTGTATTGTGCAAACATGTTTTTTTACGTTCTTTGCAAGTTTTTATTACGGATATTATAGTTTTACAAGTTGTGTTGTATTTAGATGAAAAATTGTTTGTTAACCAGACAAAATTTAGTTTTTTTTAGTTTGTAAGTTTTAGAACATCTTCTCGTTGATATTTATAATTCTTGTGATCCTTCTCTAAAACTAGAGTTTACAAAACCGGTAAATTCCACATGTTGAAATTGAAAGCATACATTGAGAAGAGAACTAACAACTTTCCCCTATTAAAACGGTTACGAGAGTGAAGGTAAGAAAATTACTTTTACTTTTCATACCTTCATTTTCACTCGTTAAATTTCACTGATAAAGGATAATGATATAGAAAAAAAATCAGGTTTGACGCTGATTTATTTTTTTTCCTTCTTAACGAGGCCGAGTCTAATTCGAGTGCGCATCACTTTGCGCAGCTTTTTAATTTCATGCAGTCATTAATTATTTTAATTTTAATACAAAATTAACATTATTTTTAACTCCTACTGATCTGAAATTGTGATTTTACGACACTTTTTGGAAAATGAACGTTGAAATGGCTCTAACAACGTCACCATAGTTATGTAATTTTACCGTAATATGTCAATTTTAGAAGTATTTGGCTTCGACCTAGACCAATCGAGATGGTGAACTTTTTTTTGTTATTTCAGAATTTGGTGACTTTTTACAATAACTTTCTTCTACTTGAATGAAAAAGAAATCTCTAGGGCAGAAATACAACAAATATGGGGAAAATGTGATATTTTGGCGCTTTTCCAACAAATTCCCATAGGGTCCAATAGTAAAATATGACAACTTTTGAGACTGACCCCCAAAAAATCGGGATGGTAAACATTCGATTTTTCAATCTTAAAATATTAAATATAACTGTAAAAATTAATTATCAAACAATTATCAAAATCCCTAAAGCAGAAATAATTAGACTCGGCCTCGTTAAATATTGAGATTAAAAAGAAACATAATACAGATCGATTCTGACCTTTATATCTAGTTTAACAGGTCGGAGAGAATACTCGAAATAGGGTATTATCCGTGAAATCGCGTATAATACTCGATATTAGGGTATCGTTGAATCCGCGAAATCGGGTATAGGAGGTGTAATCACCTAATAAAACTTAAACAATGTGATGGCGCATGTTGCCGAGTTAACTTTCATCTAAATACACATGTTTTCTAAAGGTATCACTAGCCAAGTAAGAATTTGGGCGTCAAGATTAATGCGCTCGTGACAACAAATACCCGTGGAGCTCAGTACATTTCATGATCTGCATACAAAAAGGCGTTCGATTTGCTTTATATTTTTCCTTATGTTGAAAGTATATGCATCTTCCTAATGTTCATTCCCAACACAACAGAATTGTAAAGTATCAGAATTCGGGAATTTATAATAATTCCACATCAACACGACAAACATGAACAATTTGTAAATAAATCAAATTATACGGAAACACATTTCACACACAAGATATGATGCCATGTATAAACATCTATCGTATCTAATTATGCGTCATTAATTACTTTCATATTCATCTTGTGCATAAAATCAAATTTATTTATG
Organism: Saccostrea cuccullata; assembly: GCF_032062105.1. Lineage (NCBI taxonomy): Eukaryota > Metazoa > Mollusca > Bivalvia > Ostreida > Ostreidae > Saccostrea > Saccostrea cuccullata. Next base: position 12,618 of record NW_026935693.1, on the reverse strand, counting down.
AATGTATAAATAATGTAATGATAAAAATGTCTAAATGTTCGGCTAAAAGAACCTTCTTTCTCTTTTCTTTGAAAATCTTTTCTGTTTTATTTATAATTCAAACATATTTGCAGAATATGTCTTCAACATTTTAGCAGAGACAGTGATAATTTCAGGAATACAGCTTATGAGAGAACATAACTGTTGATCAATCGTTTAATTTCGCTAGGTCATCAATATTTTACCATTTCTTGGCGACTTCAAAAGGGGGGGGCGGGGGGGAGGGCTAAAGGCTTCTTGACCACCTCTGACAAAACAACCTCGACTGAGTTCTGCATTTGTCTAAGAGACCTCTCTTTGAATGTCACGGTCAGTTAAACTCGGTTACATATTTTTAGGGAAGATTTATTCATCAAATAAAAAGCATATAGGTAGACAAAAAGCAACCTGTTATGAATTAATGTTTATTATTTTAACACATTTTTTCAATATAGATGAGTATTAGGAAAAGTTAGGAAAAGTTATTGCCATGAGTAATACGCATCATAGATAAAATAACTTAAAGAAAACTTACATATTGTCTAGAACCAATCAGATAGTGCGTAAGATAGCGATATAAAAAAAATAAAGAGGTAAAATTTACCCTGTCTATCAAATAGTATAATAAAGAAAGGAAGTGGCTACGATTTTTTATGAAATTTTAATGTCCGATGAGGAATTATATTCCCAAAAAGTAAGACAAGAGTTTCCAAGGCAATTGAACACTCTAATATTTCAGTTTGTTCATTAACATGTTCATAAACGTAAAAACTAAAAGAAATGTGAAAACTTGACTATGTAATTCATATTTCAATGTGACTGTAACTCGATCTATATTGAGAAATTCAATGCATTATAAGCTCATGAAAAGATGTATACATTTGACATTTTTTTTATCCCCTCCCCCTCCCCCCCCCCAAAAAAGCAAGAAAATCCTGTTCATATGACTTCTCGCTCTCAATTTTCACTCAAATGCATAAAATAAAGGTTAAATAGCATATCTTGTATCGATTAAAATACAACTAAAAAATTTACGGTGTCTTTGAATAAAAATTTCATGCTAAATTGACATGAAAAAAAGATACTCAAATTCAATTTTTTTAGCTATTTTCAAAATGTTTTCTCGTGGGTATTTATTTAATCTTATTTTATTTTCTTCCTTATTATAACGTTGATATTCTGTTATGGCAGAGATATACAATTATGAATCGCTTATACTATACTATCTAACTGTTAGGAATAATTTATATTTCACGAGAAAGGGACGCCATACATTTTTCAGTAAAAATACATGACACGGCGCTAGTCGTTTAATTTCTTTAAATTTTCACGTTTTGTGAATAGTGCACAAATTAGAAAATTAAGTATATGGAATAACTTAATGGGAAATAAAGACAAACGAAGTCTAGTTTTTTGTTTTTAGAAATTATATTGAAAAATAATAACGCCATTGTGTCTTCTTTGTTTCCCCAGCAGTGTTTGTCGTTTGATTTTAAACTTATTTGATAACCGTATAAATTAGGTTTAATAAAAATAAATCCACAAGATACTGATGTACAAGTAACAGTTACTGGCATAATGCGTCGTTGCTTTATTCTTTAGTTTTTATAGAAAGTTGCACGGAATACCCGATTTCGCGGATTCAACGATACCCTAATATCGAGTATTATACGCGGTTTCACGGATAATACCCGATTTCGAGTATTCTCTCCAACCTGTTTAAAATTACATGTACTTGCAAATGAATCAGTTTTTGACTGTCATCATTAAAAACACACTGAAAAATGAATGGCAAAGACTGCCTCTCAGAATATCAGTGTCAGGATTCTACATGATAAAGGGGGCAATATTTTTGATAATGAATTCAAACAGGAAAAGAGATATTTTTGAGAAGCTTCTTCATTTGACCTTACTGTATAATCTTTAATTTAGAAGATTGTTCATAAAGACCTTGACCCTACCTGTCATGGACCCTCTTGGATTCAGAACCGTATATAAAGTATGGTAGTGTTTGGAATGTCCAAAGGACATGTGTGTAAATTAAAGTATGGCAGTGTTCGGAATTTCGAAATGTTCGACGTGTATAGAGTAAGGCAGTGTTCTGAATGCCTTTGGGATACAGAATTTTCCTGTAACACTTTCAAACTTGACTTGTGTCTACAGTGTAAAGAGAAACACATTATTGATCTGGATACAATATACCATGATGTTGTGATTTACCGTGAGAAATATGAATTTGTCTTAAAACAAGAAACCTGTGAGAGACATCCAGGCAGAGTCTATGAAATGTTCTTTGATTCATGCCACATGCCCGCCTGTGATCAGTGCACAAAACACACGCAGCGTAAGCTATTCGTTGCTTGTTATCAAAGTACAGAACAAAGAGAACATAAAATACATGACATTTAAAAGGCATATTATACAAACCGCCAGCAGTGCAGGAAACATATACTATAGTCTGCCCCACGACCGGAACGTCACTACTTTTTGCAAAATATCTCAAAATAAATAAATACCTTGGACTTTAACCTATATCCGTTTGGTAGATTGATTTTTTTCCAAACTTCCTGCATTTATCCGAACCCTCGAGGTCAACCAGTGTATACACACGGCGGCAAATTCAAAGTCTACGGGGATTTAACATGGTAAACTCGTCCATTAACGTCTAGGTTACGGGGCCGGGAACCAGTTTTTGAAGGGAGTACTCGTCCTTTGCAAAATGAATTTCCGCAAAATCTTTAAAAATTTAAGGAATTAAAGCCATATATGGCGTATGTACAATGAAATTTATTAGACTAAAGTTATAAGAACTTCTTATTTGTATCATTACTTTATATAAAGATAGAACTTTTCCGTAAATTACAAAATCTAAGTCAATTGCGTTATAAAGATATCACAATTTAATTTGGATTCTCGGAATTTTCTCCGACTCGGAAGAAAATACAAAAGATTTAAATAACACATTACAGAGAAGATAAAATTGTATTATTAGATAAAACGAGGTGTTCTCCGTGTTCAGAATTGTATGAAAAGCTTTAATTTAAATGTATTAACTATATTTCTTCACTTAATTTTGTATTTTTCAAAAATGTATTTTTTGATCAGTTACGCCATATATGGTTTTAATTTAAATTGCTTTCACTGATAATACAACTTTTACTTTGAATTAAAATTATTTTTAACAGCAATTAACAAGTTTAATTATTAACTTCGAGAAAATAGTCCGAATCTAACGAAGTACAACTTGTGGAGAATGGATGTTGACATGATGATGCAAGCTCGCCAGTGTTTAAAACGTAAGTTGTTTATTATTTCTATGGTATTTTTTGCGCTTTTGTTGTTTTACTAGCTCATATACACACAAGAAAAAAGTGTCTACAAATGGTAAGAGTGTGTAAATTTCAAAACGCGTGATATTGATGACATTAGATACAGCAAAACTCGCTTAGTACGAACACGGATATTGCGAATTTACGGATATAACGGTAGCGAAGTTATCTTGGATCCCCAGCTATATAAATTTAACAATTTCTTTTTATGGATATAACGAATTACGGATATAGCGAAGTAATTTCATAGGTCCCAGTGACTTCGTTATAACCGAGTTTTGCTGTACAACGATTTCAGCTATTTGTATTTGGTAAGTGCTCATGGTTATTGTGCCCTGTAACGGTCTGTATGAAAGCCCATGTGTAAAAAATCTCTATGATTATAATAGAACAAGAAGATGGTTAAACAGGTAGGTGAAAAATTACCAAATAGAAAGGCACGGCTGATTATCATAGCAATTAACTCAAGCTTATTTCTACTTTCATTTTCAATTTATAACATTTCATGTACATGCATTTGGCACATATATAACAAGCTATAGATCTAAGGAGCATTTTTAATTTTACATTAATGTGTAGTATCAACACCCTGGGAGCATCAAAACGGAGTTTTCAATAGATAACACATTTTAGTATTATTTTTCAAAACTTTATAATAATTTATTAAAATATGTACATGTATCCTTTTTTTTAATCAAATCTTTGTCAATTAAACAGGATTGAGTTCTAAATTAACATTTATTCATGTTTATTAACTTATAATACTGTTCTTTGAAACTGTATCATATTCAGAAACCACACAAACTAATATCTTAAACATTATGAGAATACATTGGGATTGGGTCCCACAAAGTTGATCGAGCAATATGACAATTGCTTTGAAACGCATATTAACACGTAAAATGATAAAATTAATAATTGTTTATAATGATTTCGACTAAATTATTCAGTTGAGGGTTGCATACTGTATATGCCAGTAGCATAAAAATAGCTGGCCACTTATAGATTTAGATACATCTTAATAAAGAAGCTAAAAGCAAGTGAAACATTTGTTCCTTAAATTGGAACACTCTTGTTTATGATGAAATTGATGTCCTGTTATACACTTTTATGACACTTTCTCTTCTTTCAGCAATATGAAGCTTGATTTAGACACTGCAATATAAGGAGAGAGGCAGACCAGAAACCTCTGGCTAAAGCAAAGATAATATGCATAACATAAGTAGTAAGTCTACTATAAAATTCAAGATATTTAAAATATCCTGTCTCTTTTAAATACAGTTGAGCCTCATTTATCCGTCCGCTTTGTTTTATGGTCAATTTGTCCGGATATGTGAAGCATCCGCATATCTGAATTATCTGCTAAACAAGAAAAAATATTAAACGTTAAACCAGAAGTCTCTGTCGAGACTGTAGCTCTACTGGTTTATACTTAAAACAAAGGAAGAGAAAAGTAGCAGTTGGGACTTGAGACTTCAAAACAGCAATAAATAGAATCAAAGTACTGAAAGTACTGAAAAGCGGTTAGCATGCTTTCATCGAATATGTACAGTGTACAATAACAAAAAATGCATTGAATGATGATATTAAAGTAGGCATGCATATCTTTTTCCAGTGTCATCAGCGAAGAGGCAGGCACACTGAATTTCGTAGTACTTAACTAAATGGTATAACCAATAACATCCCAGACTGATGTCACAAATGTTTGTTTCAAAATATCAACCTGAGATTTTCAGTTTGAAAGACAGGAAGTTCAATTTCAAAAAAAATTCTCCCTAATTGTCTCCATTGGTGGCGTCCAAAAGTGCTCAGAACGAAAAAAAAAATTATGTTGATGTTGCAAATTTAATTGTCTTTCATGCTCTATTGATTCTGAAATTAGGTAACTGTAAAGGCTACTATAGCAAACAACTCAAAAAGAAAATAAAATGATAATTCAAATTCTTTAGATTAATTGATTTGGAGTACTGTACATAGATCTTTAGCTGGCTAGTCTGAGAAAAACGGATGGACGAGCAGAGAATTAATTTCAGAGAGCTTCAGTTTCGTAGGCTCATTGCAGGTGTGACCTGTCATTGAGGATGCTTACTTCTCCTAGGCACCGGAACTTTCAAGGATCCGTTTTTCTTTTGAGACCGATCACTGTTCATTCTGTATTTTGATTCAGATACTGAGTACATCTGTTTATTAATATTATGAACTATTTTTCTCACAGGAAGAAAGACAAGTAAACAAGATAATAAAGTTTTAAGAAATGTACATTATTGACTTTTCATACAATTAAATGTTCGAATAAGTAAATGGTATATGACAATTATTTAAAAAGAGTCTTGCACGATATGTATAAACGAACATATACTGAGTATTTGGCAAATATTTTTCATGAAATATTGTATAAAAAAAAAAAAATAAAAAAAAAAAGTGTGAAAAGGAAAGTTGTTGTTTAATCCATTAATACTAGTATTTTAAAAATTCAAAGGTTCACTAAAAGTCAGTGTATAACAAACAATTTAATTGTCCATTGCAAGAATTACCTAGGTATCATTGTCACTTTCTTCAATATGTCGCATAAGCAATACCATGTTTTTTTTTTTTGGTTTTTTTTTTTTACTAAGAACAAGTATGCGAATTTCTATCAATATGTCTGTAAGCGTCTGTATTTTAATTTTTATTTCTTCTCAAAGGTTCAAAATGATAATTAACAAATTGGACAAATTCAAATTTAAAAAGTATTTTTACAACTTATAACTTGCATAGGAATTTAGCAAACTTTCAAAAATAATCATTCATTACATATAATTTTCAATTTGTGCTTATCGTCAACATTTTTCATGCCTCTTTTTTTCTGTGCATATTTTATATCGGCTGATTTTTAGAAAAGGATCGAATGCCGATTAAATTTTTTTCTCCAATTTTTTCAAATTAATTTTAGTATTTTCAGGCTCCCATTATTATTATTTTTTTTAAAATAAAAATGTGATCGTTTAAAATCGTTTGTAATAATTAGACTGAGTACAGAATTTATCCCTGGAAACAAAGCTTTTATCATCTTTTAAATAATTTCAATTGAGAAAAAAAGGAGAAGAAAACAAACGTTTCATTATGGAAGTAATCCATAACTGTACAACTTACAGATGTATTCAGTATTTTTATATAAAGGCTTTCTTCGTGTACTAGCATTACTTAAGTTAATTAAAGGGATGCCTTAATATTTTGGAAAATGAAACTCGATCGAGAGATTTTCCGATGTTTTGCAGTCGGTAATAACCTTCAACCCCTTTAGCCAGTAATTAACCCGTCCTCCCTGTGCCCAGTAGCATAATTCGGTCAAATATTTATTGTTCATGAGGGGTGCCTTATAATTAATCACAGGCACCTGAATTTTTATCAGTAAGTCTCTAAATTAGCCAAATATCGAAACATTCTACCCCCTCTATATATAAATACACAAGGTGTCCGACGCCATTTTGACCACCTGTTCGATTCAGGCTTCAGTTTAACACATAAATCGGAAATGCCTACTGGTTTTCGTGTAGCATTGGGTTCAAATATGATATTTCTCGCTATACATTTCTTCATAAAGTTTAAATCTAACGCGTTGATAATGTTATTATCTAAACTTCATGCTGATTTCGAATTTCGTCACAGGGCCCGATCGCCATCAGCTAATGTCACGGAAATTTAATCTCAACACCAAATGCTCCTATACATAAACTTTTTTTAATACAACAATTATAAATTTATTTCATTGACAAACAAAATCAGAAAAAAATTAAAAACCGGAATATTCTGTTGTTTTGATAGTCTTGATTTTGTTTAACATATGTTATATATGTTAGAAACAAATCATAGGTACTAGGTAGAGGCTTTGTTGAAGTTTCCGTTGTCGATAGGTAGCGCCTTATGGAAGTTTCCGGTGTCGATAAAAATCGGACACATGCCATAAAGCGGTTAGCAATGCTAACCTCTTAAAAATGATCCTTGTCACTCATCAAAATAAAAATCGATGCACAGAATAATTGTATCTTAGTATAGTCTTTTTGTGTGCCAAGTTATATGGAAATCGGACCAACACCGTATGAGGAGAAGCAATTTGAAAGAATTTCTCGGAAATTTCTATTTTTAGTAACCATGTCATTACCATTCATCGAAATCAAAAACCGATGCACAGAATTATGTATCTTAGTATAGTCTACTTGTGTGTCAAGTTATATTGAAATCAGATCAAAATTGTAGGAGGAGTAGCATTTTGAAAGAATTTCACAGAAATTTCTATTTATAGTAACCACGGCAACACCGTTCGTCAAAATCAAAAACCGATACACAGAATTATGTATCTAAGTGTAGTCTACTTGTATGCCAAGTTATATTGAAATCAGACCAAAACTGTAGGAAGAGTAGCATTTTGAATGTTTTCACAGAAATTTCCATTTTTAGCAACCATGGCAAAACCGTTCGTCGAAATAAAAAAAAAACCCGATACACAGAATTATGTATCTTAGTGTAATCTACTTGTGTGCCAAGTTATATTGAAATCAATCCAAAACTGTAGGAGGAGTAGCATTTTGAAAGAATTTCTAAGAAAATTCTATTTTTAGTAACCATAACAACACCATTCATTGAAATCAAAAACCGATGCACAGAATTATGTATCTTAGTATAGTCTACTTGTGTGCCACGTTATACTGAAATCAGATCAAAACTGTAGGAGGAGTAGCATTTTGAAAGAATTTCACAGAAAGTTCTATTTTTAGTAACCACGGCAACACCGTTCATCGAAATCAAAAACCGATACACAGAATTATGTATCTTAGTGTATTCTACTTGTGTGCCAAGTTATATTGAAATCAGACCAAAATTGTAGGAGGAGTAGCATTTTGAAAGAATTTCACAGAAATTTCTATATTTAGTAACCACGGCAACACCGTTCATCGAAATCAAAAACCGATACACAGAATTATGTATCTTAGTGTAGTCTACTTGTGTGCCAAGTTATATTGAAATCGGACCAAAACTGTACGAGGAGTAGCATTTTGAAAAATTGTTTGCAGACAGACAGACAGACGGACGGACGACGGACGCATTACTATCGCATAAGCTCTTCTGGTCTCTGTCCAGTAGAGCTAAACATTTTGTTCTGATGAAAAATCATCCGGATACTGAAGCATTTAGTAATCTGGTGTTCGGATATCTGAAGGTCCACTGTACATGTATTGAGAATGAATTTTTGACGCTCTGAGCACCTGATGTCTATTACAATTTTCCCTCTAATCTTTCAATTGTATATTATTCTCTTATCCTTAAATTTCTTCCCATGAACCACTGGGACAGAAAAGCTGAAACTTATGTGTAAGCATCCTGGGATAGAGTAGATTCTAAATTGTTCAAATTATGAGCCCAACTTTTACATTGAAATACTCAGTATATATTAAGAAAATTCTATAAAAAATTTCTTCTAGGGAATTACTGGGCAAGCAAAGCTGAAACTTATGAAAAATCATTGTGGGGTAGTGTAGATTTTATACTGTACAATTTATGACCCCGGGAGTAGGCTGGGGTCAGAAAAGGTATAACAAGGGGTTAATCTTGTAAAGAACTGCATGGTCAAAGCTATTCAGGTAAGCAATGTGGCCCATGTGCCTCTTGTAATATTTTTGTGTGAATTAAATGCTATTGCAATATATGTGATAGTCATCATATTTTACAGGATATTTGAAAAATATTAACTTCAAATCTGTGTCAAAGCACCTTTAATAATGCACAATCTCACCATTTGAAAGAATAAACAAACCTTGATCAAAAACATATTAATGAATGAAGCATAGAATATTTGATTATACATGTACTTTTATTACTAACTTACAAAATGATGTTTTATATAGGTTACATAATTCACAAGAGTGCAAAGTTATGATGACCATGCAGAGACAAGATACCATAACAAAGACCTGCATGCATGCATAAAAAGGATGTTCACTCAATTTTTCAGAATAATGTGTCAGATTGAAATTCATCTTATGTTGGACAAAACAATCAGGACGTTCATTTGGATCACAGCTAGTAAGTAGTTATTTGAATGAAAAATATCTTACTCTTCCTACGTATCCTTCAGATTGGAACCTGAAAATGGGAATTAACCAAGTATATGTATTTTTAATAAGTAAACAATTCATGTTACTTAATATGATGAACATGATCTGAATTTATAATGTAAATTTCACTTTGCACAGATTTATAAGTATTTTTATGCACTGAATCTTACGACAAATTAAAATGTTTTATCGTCAATTTTTTCAGGCACAAATTAAAGTATTGACAAAACCAAAGATTACCTGGTAGTCTGCAAATGGAGTGATCATTGGATGAGCCAGACAACACCATTTTCCTCAGAAATTTTAGGATAGAGACTAGTCACTTGATCTCCATCTTCATTCATAGATGACTGATGTCGACATTTTCTCACTTCTGTTTCATGTTTTTACATGGACTCAACACTTCAGCATCAGTGGGCGCTTGACTTTTATTAACATTTATTCCTCTGAAATTCATATAATATCCTTTAATATAGGGCATAAATAACAAATCATTTATCTTGTAAAATATTTTTAAATTTTACTTAATTAATAAAACAATGAAAACAGTTCAAACAAACTGGTTTATCCTATAATCTAAAACTGTTTTATGTTTGAAGTAATTTATAATTTTACAGTTAAGATACTTAAGGATCCTCAGACAGGAAGGATAACTCTTTAATTTACAATTTAATTCATAGTCTCAAAATGAAGCTTGACATTTCAATCTTTTCGTGCAACAATTTTCATTTTATCAATTATCATGATAATATTTATAACTTCTCAATGTCCTTTAAGGTTGTTTGAAGTTCTCAGAAAGGTCTTATAAAAAGTCCCAATTTTTAGTTTTAACTTATTAAGTAAAACTAGGATAAATAGCAAAGTCAAAATTTGTTTTATCCATATAAGGAATTCATTATATTTACATAGCTGAGGATCCAAGAAAAATTCGCTATATCCATGAACTCGCAATATCTATGTTCGTTCTAAACATTCAAGTTTTACTGACACAGTAAAAGTATTTCAGAATTACTTTGCATATTTTATACAGTTATAATAAAATAATTCCACAATTTTACAATTTTAAAAACAGTTTTCTCAATATTCTAGCACAAATAAATAATTTTTAAAGATTTTAGTCTGTATTTATTTCTTAAATATAAATTTTATTCTTAATACATACAAATTAAACAGAAATGATTTGAAATAAGAAGGCGAGCCGGAACCGTCCCTTGACAACAGGCCGAGACAGAGATATCTCAGCCCTGAGGACGAGACAGCCCTACTTCCCATTTGCTGCCTCGCCTAATCTAAACAGGGCTGATACACTACTAGGTATATGATATAGGCGAATTAGGAATATACATGTTTGTGTATTGGGAAATTGTCAATGAATAAACATACATTGAAAATTTACAAAAAAAAATTGTTTGGACTGAAAACCAAACTCAAGACATCTGCATTATTTCATACCTTGTAAAATATATCTGCGGGTACTTATGGCTTAAGTTAATATATGTAATGTACACAGCCATGTTAGTGCTTTTCCATCTTGTGTCTTCACCAGGTAGCTATTCAGTATCCTACAATAAAATATTTGTTCTGAAAAATCATAAAATTTAATCTGTTTAATTGTTTTAGGGAAAAAATTATATTTAAAAAATCCATAATTCTTCACACTTGCGTTATGTACTTTAATTTTGTTTGTATAGGAATATTTTAATTTTTGGTATTCTCAAATCTGTTATATTTTTGTGGTTATACAAAAATGTAATATATCCTGGGTCTGAATTTACCTAACACAGGAAGTTTTGGAAGGACAAGGTCAACATTCATTGGTGACTTAGTTTGATGCAGACAACAAATGTTGTTTTGCACTGGGATTTAAAATATCAACGAAGGATTTATGTGTTTAAATCGTTGGATGTATAACAAAGTCAGGAAATCTGTGGCACGTGCGTGCAAGGACATCACTTGTTCACATAGAAACGATATGAAGCTTATTTTGACCGTGTGTCACAGTTTACAACAAACTATAAGGGGTTGGATTTATATGGAAAGCTAGGGAGAAACGTTAAGGTAAGACAGCATTTTTTTTTAAAAAATCTTAATACTGCTGTAGTGATATAAAAGCAGTCATTCACTCGAGCTAAATTTGCAGGTAACCTAGCCTTGATTTTTTTTTAATATAGCAAGGTGATGATGGCAATTTACTCACCCCTTATGCTGTTATATATAAATTGAGTCATACCTCTTTGCTTTATGCAGTGTATAACCCTTTAATGAATCTTTGATCCCTTCGGTCTCAGTCTGGGTATGAACAGATGAAAGTTTTGTTGAAGACGTAATTTTTTGCAGTACAAATATATACTTGGCAGTCTCGGGCGTTATAGGTAATTCGGACGTCGATAACCATAGAGCACTCCCGAACGTGCGTGACGTCATTTCCTTACTGACGGCAATGTACGGAAAATTACGAACAATGGATGATCCCCTTCCGAAGCGGTGGCCATTTTGACAATGTTAAATCCCCGTAGACTTTGAATTTGCCGCCGTGTGTATACACTGGTTGGCCTCTAGTGTTCGGATAAATGCAGGAAGTTTGGAAAAAATCAATCTGCCAGTCGGATATAGGTTGAAGTCCAAGGTATTTATTTATTTTGAGATATTTTGCAAAAAGTAGTGACGTTCCGGTCGTGGGACAGACTATATTTGCTTTATCATATCAGAAATCAAAAATGATATAAAATTTTGTCATAGAGAAATCTCCAACTATCAAAAAGAAATGGCAGGAAAAGCCAAGAGACTTAAGGACCTTATAAACACTGTGATCTGTGACATAAAAATCAGACATAAACGTGTAATTCCTGAATTAAATCGACAGTTCAGAAAATGGAACAGACACCTCATCAGCATTGAGAACTATGAACACAGATCTGAACAGTCAGCAAACAGACCAATACAGTTCCTTTCATTCCCAAAGAAACCCTTTGTTTCGGGGTTAAATAATACTCCAAATCTTTTGGAACATACTGTATACAGGGTTATTTTCGCCGCGTCTAATTTTCGCCCTTTCACATCTGAAAACTAGTTTGCCCCAATTTAAATTCGCCCAAAAGGATTTTTGTTTAAGATATTTTACAGTTTACTTTGAATTCTCCCCGTTTAAAATTCGCCCACACCAGAATAGAGCAAAAGGG